>NC_067228.1:28929456-29229456 GCF_019924925.1 Ctenopharyngodon idella
TGGCATAATAATGTAACCCAGAGAAAGAGTCACCAAATATCCCAACCACTAATACTAATACACAGAAAATCTGTCTGAACAAGCAAACAAGTGGAGTGATACAAACAGTGAAAAGTCCAAATGCTGTTGGACTTTTATTTCAGAACCTATGGAATGATGTATGACCAATCAGATTTGAGGACTGGAACTAACATTATACATGTGGAATTGACTTTGACAGATTTTTTTCGGCCAGTAGGCAGTTCTTGGTCAAAATAAGCAGCATTGTGGACCAGACTTTACACTGTTAGTCAAAGGTCTGGCTACATGAGAACTAAAACTCAACCAAGACGGCTCAGGAAACCAGTTGGTAGATCATCACCCCTTAAAAACCAATTACCGAACCCTTTATGGGTTCGGTTTCATTCCATTTGACAAATACCTCAACAGGGGAATCTTAGCGGGAAAACGTCTGCAGATTAAAAAGAGAAAACAAGGTTGGAAATGTCTGCCGGTCAATTTTCCATGATGGGTATATTAATCTTAGTGGACTGCTCTCTGTGGCATTTGGAGTCTCTCTCCACGGTCCCTAGCATCAGCCGTATGTGTTTAAAGACACGGCTCACAGACAGTGGCTTCCTGAAAGGTCAATGCACATCTCAAAGGCATCCCACAACCTTTAAAGGTCTTCTCTTTTGTCCCCTCTTTAAGAGCCAGATGCATCAAAGAGCGGTCCATGCTGTTTGGAGCTTTTCGCAACAGATGGATTACAAGTTCAGATGTGCTGGATAAATTAAAGTGCAAAATGACGCCTCGGGGCTGTACTTTACAGCTTTAGCTGCCGATAGCATCTCCACTGAACATCCTAAATGAAAAAAAAGTCTCTCTGTTGAGTCTCTGCTTGGATTCAAGCTCCCGGCTTTCATCATTCTAAGCCTGAGAGTGCAACGTTTTTTCCGGGTAGCTATTGTAGCCTCCACGCACTGCTGCTCTGGAATATCCAGTGTTATGCTTGGCATTCAAGGTGGAGAGCAGACTCAAAGGTTGGAGAGCAGTACAAGTGCACTGGAGCTTGAAATGCTTTAATAAGCTGAGGGTGCAGAAATTGTGGTCTCTCTGGAATGATGCATGGACTCACCAGACTGATCCACACTATGGTGTAAAAGGAAGTGTGTGTGTTTGTCTCTCTGATGTCGACCTCTCTACTTCTCCAGCTGGTGGGGGCGATGCAAAACCATCCTGTGTGAACTTTGGACCTGGTTTCCTCCTGTATTTCTCATCTTTGCTGTGTTTGTCCTGAAACGTATGCTTTTCAGGGCTGGTGGAGGACATAGTGGACAGCTTCACCTCATTGGACAAACTTGTGTCCTTGTGCATTAGAGGTAACTGTAATCAGCATATTGTAGATTGAACTGTTATGCCCTTTGGGCAAGTTCAGAGATATGTGTGAACGCCATCTGTGCACATTTCATTGGGTTTCATTGGGATTCATAGGGATTTGAAAAAGCTCTTAACCTAACTTTTTTGTGTAACTTTTGTGGCAATTTATGTGGCTGGTCTAGGAAAGGTGTCCTAATATAAAAAAAAATTACTTAAATGAAGGAGAGTCATATTTAGGGATTCCTGCAAAATCGAAATATCTAAAAAATAAAATATCTATAAATAAATAATTTGTTATTTATCTATTACACAAAAGTAACAAGTATATCAAAACTATAAAATAAAAAACGATTTTCAGGAGCAAACATAGGTGGAGCATGAGCAAGTCTTAGCCTTCCTCTGCCTGCTGCTGCTTCTGATTGCTTCTGATTTTAGAGGGAAAAACTGCCCACAACTGCTTGTCTAGGATCAGTTTTCTCTGTAATAGCAGCATATTGGCAAAACAGATTTGGCAAGCGATCTAGTGTGTATCCATGTTTGTGCTCTGGAGAGCGTCAAAGGTTTCTATTTACAACACGTTTTTGCAACGTTGAGCAATGTAGCCAATCCCAAACATATCTGTTGGTTTCTTGAATACAATGGCCAATCAGAGGTGTTTAAGTTAGAATCCATGTGAGTGGGAGCGGGAGAAAGTAACATTTTTTTTTTTTTTTTGCGGGAGTGTGACTGAAAAATCCGTCCGCCAAAGTTTGGGGTGAATAAGATTTTTCTTTTTAAAAGAAATTAATATTTTTTAATTTAATTTTTAGCAAGGACGCATTGAAATTGATGTGACAGTAAAGACATTCAGAATAAGAAATATATATATATATATATATATATATATATATCAAATAAATGCTGTTCTTTTGGACATTCAATTCATCATAATCCTGAAAAAAAAAAAAAAAAAATGTATCACGGTTTCCACAAAAATATTAAACAGCACAACTTTGATAGTAGTAAGAAAAGTTTCTTGAGCATCAAATCAGCATATCAGAATGATTTCTGAAGTATCATGTGACACTGAAGACTGGAGTAATGATGCTGAAAAATCAGCTTTGCCAACACAGGAATAAATTATATTTTAAAATATATAAAAATTCCCTTTGTTTACATTGGTTAACTACATTAGTTAACATGAACTACCAATAAACAATATTTATACAGCATTTAATAATCATAGATAATGTTAATTTCTACATTTACTAATGAATTATTTAAATCAAAAGTAGTATCTGTTAACATTAGTTAATGCACTGTGAACTACTGTAACATGAACAAACAATGAGCAGTTGTATTTTTAACTAACATTAACAAAGGTTAATAGATGCTGTAAAAATATACTGCTCACTGTTAGTTCATGTTGACTAATGCATTAGATAATGTGAACAAATGAGACCATATTGTAAAGTTTTACCAAAATCTTTTACGATCTCAAATGTTTGAACGGTAGTGTAACGTTCACCAAGAACCCTCTTAGAAATTGCATAACAATGTGCCTTAGCAACCGCACAGCAACACACTGGTATCATGGCAGCAACGTTTGCACAGGTGATCATCAGTTTTTGTCAGTTTTGTCAGAAAATGTATTTATTTTGAAAAAAATAGTATCCCTCAAAACGTCTTTGAAAATACAGCTTTATTGAGGATAAAGTATTTTGGGAAACTCTGGTTGTTGGATGCCTGCCTCGTTCTTGCAGGAGAGGGGTGGAGCACAGCATGCCCACTTCATCACATGGACACCCGAGGCTATCCCAGGAGGCAATGGTCTATAGCAACCAATATAACTGGGAGGGGACATGTCCTCCTTACTTTTTGGGAGATAATTATTATATTTTAAAAGTTTAATTCTACTTGGCCATAGTTCAAAGAAAAAATAATGCAACCATTAAATCTGCTTCAAACAAAAATGTTATAAATCTGCAGAAATCTGTGGACTCTATATGTAGGTATATACTTTCCAATACTACAGGGTGAACATCACAAAATTAATATTCATGTGCAAAGCAGATAAATTTTATATTGTGTCCCTCCACTTTTCAGACAATACCAATACCCTTGCCAAGATGCCTGAAAAACAAAAGCATGTGGAGACCCATGGGATACTGCCGTATGCGCTCATTTACAAAAGCAACAAACATGTGCAGGACAATGCAGGTGTAGTATTAAGCACTTTTAGTACCTAAAGCATAAACAATGTATATAAAGTGATTACGGTGCAGGATAATTGCCAGAAACAGTTCCGCTGAAAGAAACAGTCTGGGTCAGGATATAAAGAGTGTAATAGTACTGTAAATGTCTGTGGTGTAAATGGAAGTGCACTTTAAGACCTAATGAGAGACAAAGGTTATGCTGTCATGTGCATTACATCTGCACGCTTCTCTCTGGTTAACTGTAACGATCCGACTGAATCGACGACGCTGCTGAGGCGCCACACAAATGAATCCCCGGCAGACATGCTGAGGTCTCATTGCCTAGTGCTGTGATTAAGATGAAGCACTCAAACACAAACAAAGCAAACCCACATCTAACATCAAAGAGCACAGTCAAGGACTTTGGTGCGCTCGTCCGAGTGCTCCACTATGGGAGCTCAGGCGACATGAATGACAGAGCGAACACAAGGTCTGACTTAGAAATACCAGCGTGGCCTCGGATTGTTTTAAAATAAACTTCTCTCCAGGAGAAGTGTCAGAGGATGTCACAGTAGGAGAATTCAGAGAATGGCCCACTTGTATTTGCCCTCACTGTATAGCCATGTTTCTCGCAATCTGATTGGACAAATTGCATGGGCCACTGACATTGCAATATATACATAAATGTTAAAAAATATACAAATATTTATGTAAATACAAATAAAAAATATACATTTTTTTTCTAAAAGTTTTACAAAACATTTTACAAGAAAATACTATTTCAGTCGTTCTACCTAAAAAATCAATTTAATTCAATATGTAAATGCTTTTTCTTTGTAACGTGACCTCTCTAAAATTTTCTAGCAATTTCTGAGTGAAAATTGCTTCTTCTCCAAGTTTTTCAGTGTAAATTAAAAAAATGCATATTATACATACATGCATATATAAATTTTTTATCTTGTAAAAAAATCTAGACTGAAAAACAAAGAGAGATTAACAATTTACAATGAAAAGCATATCAATATTAAATGATTAATATTAATAATTATTTTCAGAGAATATTTCCTAATTAAGTTTATTTGTTTATTTTAGAAGTCTTATTATTGCAATTTTGCTTCTCAAGTAAATGTGTTTTATTAGGATAGCTTGGATACTGTTTGAAAGTTTGGGGTCTGTAATTTTTATTTTAGAAACAGTAAAAACAATAATATTGTGACATATTATTATTGTATTATGTATCTTAAAATGTAATTTATTCCTGTGATGGCAAAGCTGAATTTTCAGCATCATGACTCCAGTCTTCAGTGTCACATGATCCTTCGGAAATCATTCTAATATGCTGATTTGGTGCTCAAGAAATATCTATTATTGCATAACATTTACTATTATTATCAATGTTTAAAACATTGCTGCTTAATATGTTTATTAAAAAATCAATTTTTTCAGGATTCCTTGATGAATAGGAAGTTCAAAATAACATGATTTATTTGAAATTAAAATCTTTTGTAACATTCTAAATGTTTTTACAGTATCTTTTGAAAGATTCATTTCTTTCAATAAAAAAAAATATATATATTTCTGACCCCAGACTTTTGAAGAGAAGTTAAGGATGAATATTTTTACAGGAAAACAGAACAAAAACACCAAGAAACATGTGAGCGCTTTCCTGAAACATGTGAGAGCAATAAAGGACCATAGCCTTCGTCAGGAACTCATTATTAACAGTGCTGTCAAAATTCAAGTATGATTTCAGAAAAACAGACATGCAGCACTGAGAGAGGCTTCCATTGTGTTTGCCCTTGTGAATGGTGTGCTTCCCCCTGTGTGGGAAGAGAGAGAGAGAGAGAGAGAGAGAGAGAGAGAGAGAGAGAGAGAGAGAGGGAGAGAGAGAGAGAGGGAAAGAGGGGGCGAAGTCCGAAGCAGGCCTGGAACAGTGGTTGTCAGAAAGGCCTTGTCCTGCTGTCAGACCAGCACCACGCTCATCGATCACAGTCACACCCCCTTCCAGCCCATGTCCCATCCACCACTGGGGGGTCCATGCCGCATAAACAGCCCTATCCGCCGCTTGCATCTGCTGCCTGGGGCCTGCATTCCAGGGCCTGCAGAAACCATCTTTGAAGTGAAAAGCACTGGGTCTGCTTTAGAAAGAGTCCTCTTACCCTTCGGACTGCCTCTTACTCCAGCGCTTTGGAAGGTGAGGCCATAAAGGAACAGTTGGAAAAGCAAACAAGCTTTGACGCCCTGAAAAGACTCATGCACACAGAGCGCCAGAACAGCCCTGGCACTGTAGAACTTGTCTTGGGCATTGTGATTTGTGTCTTTCTTCGTTTTAATTAATTCTTGGGTCAGGACTTCAGAACGGTGTCTTCAATACAAATGCTGCGTCTGTAAACCCACGCAGGTTATTTAGACGGCTGCTTTCCCACAAGATTCCTGCTCAGCTGATGTTTGGTGGAAACATCATTATTGCTACAGGGGTTTCTGAGATTTAATTAGTTTTTGTTATGGAAAGTGGAATGATGGGATTTTCAAAAGTCAAATATCTCCTTGGGTGTTTACTCTGATGCATCAGGAAAAATGCAGCTGGAAGACTACACAAATAACTCGCTGCTGAATTGATTTGTTTGCAGGATTAATTGACTTTTTGCACTGTAACAACATCCTTTTGGTTTCAGAATTGGATTATACGGACAACACTATTGACCTGGAAAAATAAACAGCATTTCTACTAGGACTGGGCCTGAGACGATATATGATGATATATATTGTGGTGACAATGTAAAGCGTCTGTCGTTAGAGATTTTGCTATATCATATCACGGTATGCAGTGTTGGGAGTAACGCATTACGAGTAAGGCGGGTTATGTAATCAAATTACTTTTTTCAAGTAACTAGTACAATAATGCATTATTTTTAAATGTTCAACAAAATATCTGAGCTACTTTTTAAAATATGAAACATGAGTTACTTTGTTTTCCCATTTATTGACTAAAACCTCTCTTGTACCTTATGTTGAGAGAAAACAGGAGTAAGAGCAGAGGTGTTGTGTGTGCTATGTAAACATGATGGTTATTGTAGTTTTAGACTAAATGTGAACATGCATTTACTCATCTCACTTGCACAAAAACAGATTCAGTATCAAAATGAAGGAAATATAAACTCAGAATATTATGCAAACCTGCAATAATTAAATATGTTTATGTACACAAATATACTTTATATATTTATTCTCAAAATTAATCTAAAAAATTACTTTAGATAAGCATCTCATTTGTGTTTATTTATTTATTTATTTATTTATTTTTATAAAAGTATATTATTTTTTATTATGAAGTAAGAGCGTTGAACTTTCTTCTCCTGCATCCTATTCTTCTTCAATCTAGAATGGCAGCACAGCTAGTTTGTTTGAGCTGCGCCCTCTACTGTACAGGCATGAATTTGCATTTCCTTCAGCCTGAGGCTTTTTCATTTCACTTTTGGTGTAAAAGGGCTTTTACATTTGCCAAGAATTAAATTTTTCTTTTGTTATAAAAAAAAAACAAGCAGAGAAAAAGTAATGTAATGTTCTATTAAAAGTAACTAAGTAACACAATTACTGACACACACCCAAAGCACACAGAAGATTCAGAATTCATTTCTTTTTCAGCTTATTGTGCTGGAATGGTCAAATACACACAATTATGTCAAAATGCCCATTGTGTGGAGTATTTACATAAACACAGTTGGTTATGTCTCAAGAGAATGTAAAGAAATGGGTGAAAATCTAATGTGTGTCAGTATATTAGACACGTGCATTAGGTCTTAAAGTGACAGCAGCCTAATATACCTTCTGCCATCTGTGTCATTAAACAACAACTGACAAATAGAAAATCACTCACTGTTCTTTTTTATAATACATAGTGAAGTCTATGTATTTGATTATTCAATTTCTGTAGTATTTCTTATTACATTTTAAACTGTACCTGTTCTCGTTTTTACTAACAAAAATAAAATAAAACAACTATATTGTGATTTTATATATATATATTTGTTATCAGGAAATACAATTTCTTTTATTGTGAAATAAGATTTTGTTCATCCCACCCCTAATTTCTACTATGTTTCACTATCGTCTGCTGTCAGCAGAACTGCTCTTTTTCATGTCTTGACCATTTGGACGAGTAACCTCTCACGGTTTATATGTTGCAAGCACATCCCGAAGTAATCTCACATCATTTGGCTATGGAAAATGTCAAGACTGAGACTTTATGGTGGAAAATGCTTTGGGGTCACATATTCGTTGGAAAAAACAGCTAAAAAAAATACTCAGGGAGTGAATGTCCCCTCGCTTGAAATTGATAGAAAAACCAAATGCAATGAGTCAGAGGTACAATAATAGCTTCCATCTGGGACCTGACCCTAGTTTACGAAGGATAATTCCAGCATGAAAGGCCCACAGCAAACGTGAAAATGACAGCGCTCTTAAGAACAAAGCTTCAGTCGTGTGTGCGAGAAGCCAATCTGTCCTGCGAAGGTGTTAAACGATTACCAGACCAGGTGAAACCACAAAAACCCAAGGACAAGTCTTATTATTTGTCTTATTTTAAAAGATAAAACAAACCACTAATGCTACATAGATTCTCTGAGTTACTTTGAGTTCTCTGATCAGCTTTGTTCATTGGGCTTCCCTCACCAAACAGATAGACATGCTTCTGAGTTAGCTATTTTTTAACTATGCTTATTTAGTGGATCTGACACTCTGTCATTGTGAATTATAGCACAAACCACTGCCCTCCTGTTTCAAAAGGAGACAATGTCAAGGGCACAATCCCATGAGCTGCGTCCGAAGAAAATACCCAGGTTACATAATGCACACTACACACATATTTTAAAATTACACAAGGTGTTTTAAATGAACATATAGTGCTTAAGGAGAAACTGTGTTATAGTAACTAACAAAGATTCCAATCAGATGCCCTAAAACCCTTCTCTCTTCTCTTCTACCTAAACAACTGTGCTGTAACTATGCACACGTGACCTGATCAATATGAGATTTAAGGGGCGTTATTATATCAGAGCCCCAATGATCATGTGCAGTGCATTTTCTGATGCCTGAGCAAATCCAAGTCCTTTCTGAAACCCATTTTGCCCACTCATTACTGCCAATGGCTCTAACAAAGACCCAAAAGAAGTGAGCCAAAAAGCAGCACATCAGGAACACTGTTTCTCATTTCAAGTAGGGGAGATTTGGTCAGTGCAACCTACAATATCCATTATTTTGGGAACACTGCTGTGGATTGCAGGGTGGTGACTAGGGATCTCAAAATCTCATTCAGAGAAAGGTTAAAGAGTGATGTAAAACACGTGGTATGAGATCGTCAGACAGGCACACAAATACTGCCTTTGATCCACCAGCCAGCACAATCATGCACCGAGACGGCGGCACTAACTTACGGTGAATCAGTCAGAATCCAGTGGTGGAAAAACAACACTCTGGCCTCCCTGTACTACCGTTATTACTGCTTACGATTAGCGTGTACTAATTGTGCAACGAAATGAAAAATCTGCACAGATGAAGATCTATTAAAGTCCCATCATCTGCTTGAGTGAGAGAGCATGACCCTTGAAGGAGGCCTCACTGCTGTTTTAAGCTTTTTCAGGAGTGTTTTTAATTGTCCATCGAGGTGAGCACAAACTATCCTAACTGACTGAACGCTCTTTAGGGACTTTCAGTCTTAGCAATCAGTGCATAAAATTAATGAGCTGTCCTGCTGCTGTGATTTGAAACAAAGCCGGGCAAGCGAACACGTTCCCCATCTGAGCCTCATGCTTTGGGTATTGCAAAACTCAGCCTCATTATCACCACTACCGACTCTAAGGAAACTCAACATTCAGAACACACAAACAACACAACCGCAGCAAGAGACGTTGTTTTTGAGATACTATTCAGAAAGGAACAAACAGTCTATAAATTCATTCCCTTTAAAGCATCCTGCTACAGCCATCAAAGTGCTTTTGTAACAAATCCACCGTCTTCAACAGTGCATTTCAAGATGTTTTTGTCAAATTTAAATTGTCTAAAGTGAGGTGTATACAGTTGAGCTCAAAAGTTTACATACCCCTTGCAGAATACCCCTTTTAACAAAATAAGAAGGATCATGAAAATTGCATGTTATTTTTTATTTAGTACTGTCCTTAATAAACTATTTCACATAACAGTTGTTTACATAAAGTCCACAAGACAAAAAAATAGCTGAATTTATAAAAATGACCCCATTCAAAAGTACCCTTGATACCCTTGATTCTTAATACTGTGTGCCATTATCTGGATGATCCACGACTGTTTTTTTGTTTTGTGATGGTTGTTCATGAGTCCCTTGTTTGTTCTGAGCAGTTAAACTGAGCTCTGTTCTTCAGAAAAATCCTTCAGGTCCTGCAGATTCTTCAGTTTTCCAGCACCTTCTGCATATTTGAACCCTTTCCGGCAGTGACTATATGATTTTGAGATCCATCTTTTCACACTGAGGACAACTGAGGGACTCAGACAAAACTATTACAAAAGCTGCAAACATTCACTGATGCTCCAGAAGGAAACACGATGCGTTAAGAGTCAGGGGTGAAAACTTTTGAACAAGAAGTTGATGTGCAAGTTTTTTTTAAATTTTGTTTAAAGAACATATTTTTTCATTTAGTTCTGCCCTTTGTAAGCTACAAAAGATACTTACATGTTTCCCAGAAGACAAAAAAAGTACAATTTATTATGTTCATCCAATTCAAAAAGTTCACATCCCCGACTCTTTATGCGTCGTGCTTCCTTCTGGAGCATCAGTGAATGTTTAAACCTTGTTTAATACTTGTGTTTGAGGCCCTCAGTTGTCCTTAGTGTGAAAAGATAGATCTCAGAATCATACAGTCACTGCTGAAAAGGGTTCAAATATGCAAAAGATGCTGGAAAACCAAAGAATCTGCAGGACCTGGAGGATTTTTCTGAAGAACAGAGCTCAGATTAACTGCTCAGAACAAACAAGGGACTCATAAACAACAATCACAAAACAAAAAAACAGTCGTGGATTATCCAGGTAACAACACAGTATTAAGAATCAAAGGTATGTAAACTTTTGAACAGGGTCATTTTTATATATTCTGCTATTTTTTTGTCTTGTGGACTTTATGTAAACAACTGTTATGTGAAATAGTTTATTCTGGACAGTACTAAATAAAAAACAACATGCAATTTTCATGATCCTTCTTATTTTGTTAAAATGATTAACATTTTTCTAGATTTTGCAAGGGGTATGTAAACTTTTGAGCTCAACTGTATATAAAATATAAAAATAACA
Organism: Ctenopharyngodon idella; assembly: GCF_019924925.1. Classification (NCBI taxonomy): domain Eukaryota; kingdom Metazoa; phylum Chordata; class Actinopteri; order Cypriniformes; family Xenocyprididae; genus Ctenopharyngodon; species Ctenopharyngodon idella. Next base: position 28,940,308 of record NC_067228.1, read on the forward strand.
TGTAAAAATAAAATAAAATAAAATAAAATAAAATAAAATACAAGAGAACACGTTCCCCTGTGATTTTGCCAAGTAAGACATATTCATGGATAAACATATTTTGTTGATCCTGGAACAATATTCCTGACTGAAAATTTAGTCCTAACGCTAACCCTGGTTGTAAGCCTAACCTTGACATAAACTGTAAACTTGTCCCTCAAATATGATTGGTTGATTGGAATGTTGTTCCAGGATCAACAAAGATATTGATCCAGGAACATGTTGTACTTGGTGAAATCACGTTCACCCAAGAGTTTTTTGGTTTGTAAGATTTTTTTTTTTAAAGAAATTAATACTTTTATTCAGCAAGGATGCGTTAATTGATCGAAATGCTGTTCTTTTGAACTTTTTATTCAGCAAGTAATCCTGAAAACAAATGTATCACTTTTTTTTTTTTTTTTTTTTTTTTTAAGTTGATAATAATAAGAAATGTGTCTTTAGCAGCAAATCAGCATATTAGAATGATTTCCGAAGGATCATGTGACACTGAAGACTGGAGTAATGATCCTGAAAATTTGCAGGAATAAATTACATTTTTAACAGTTATTTTAAACTGTAATAATATTTCACAATATTACTGTTTTTACTGTATTTTTGATCAAATAAATGCAGCCTTGTTGAGCAGAAGAGACTTCAAGACTTGTTGCCGATATTCCATTTGGTGTCAATGTCAATATAAATGCTCAAATCCTAATGTGACTGTTCTTTACGATTGACTATTTATTGAAAAGTGTAAACAAATTGCAAAATTGTACATTGCTAAACCGATTTTTGGTTTGTAGCATAAGAAGTATTCTTTTCAAAGTGAGGGACACCAGTAGAACTACATCAGGACAGAAGTACAGCTACTTTGAGGTGGTGCATCACTAAACCATATCAACCCCCAAATCTGCCTGAAAACCAAGAATAGCCTCCGTCAGGCTGTATTAAATCCAGCTTTTGGCTCAGAGATTTCCATCCAGCGTTAAGGGCTTGTTAAAATAACTCATTGCACTTTCTGCCGCCGCATTAATAAGATCTGATAACTAATCAGGGATAGCGAGCACAGGGATTGTATATCTTAGTAAATCCAGCCGGAATGTAAACCATTGCCACTCTCAAAGGAGCCCCGTGGCAGCTGCGAACATGGGAAGCTTCGCAAAACAGACAGACATCCGGCTCAAATACTCCTTTTATTTGCTGTTTTAAGATCAAATTATGGTTAGAAGAATTTCACACAGATTTTGGATCACTGACTCGCTCCATTTCATTATCATAATGGGCTGTAATTTTCAATCCTGGACCAATTTAACTAAACAGTGCAATACAGCAGCCATACGGCAAAACTTGGATAAAGAATGTGCGAATAACAGCGCAAAGGTTATGATATGGTGCAATATTTCTACACTCTTAGTGCTGACAACGTTACAGTGGAGTCTTTCTGTTAGCGATAATGAACATGTGAAAATCCACTTAAGAATCACCCCTGGGTCTACGGCTCTACCGATGCTGATAATTAAAGTAACCTTCATTTCATCTGTTGGAAATATATCACTTCTTTCCACAAGTTCACACATATTAACACACAAAATCACACTCATTCACACACAAGCTCACACCCACACGTGCAGATGCATACATACATTAGAGAAATGGTTCATTTGCATTCAGAAAGCAAATATTAAAAAAAAAAATATTACAGGCACATTAAGGTTCTCGATTTTTTTTTACGGCTAGCCATACAATAGTACTAAAAGCACCTTAATATTTTTAAGCCTTCAAGGCACAAAATGTAAGATTTTTGAATTAAAATATCCCAAAATCACTAGAACATTGTTATATATTTAGTTGGCTTGTGTACTATTCCAAATATCCAATAATGTTTAAATCCAGAGAAATTTTAACCCGTCTTAACCAGTGTAACAGCCTGTGTCATTGCGTCACCTGTCAATGGACGTCATATCCGTGTTACCCTCAAATTCCGGTTTTACTTCCGTAGAAACCATGGAAACACTAAAGACGCTTTAATATATTATGTGTTTTATTAGACAGGTGAGCAACTGTTTGGATATCTTTAGCCATATTGTTTAAATCTCTTGTTTTCTTGAATCAGAAAACAGCTTTATTTGTAGTAACAGTAATCCCCCTAATGCACTAATATTTCTGATAAAAGTTGTCATTTAAAATCCCCAGCACAGGTTTTGAAAAAAAAAAAAGTCATTATATATCAATTTGACTATAAAATGACAATAACGGCGACCCGAGCTGCTCTGAAACACTGAAAACACCACTCACATGTATTAAAGTGCCCCTATTATGGATTTTTGAAAATTACCTTTCATGCAGTGTGTATTGTAGCTGTATGTGAATGTAAACAGTCTGCAAAATTGTAAAGCTGAAAGTGCATCATAAATAAAGTTATTGTCTCTCAAAAGAAGGAGTCGACCGCTTAAACGAGTCGTTTGTAATTCGAATCCCATTTCCGCAAAGTTCATACGTCACAAGTTAATACATTTGCATAATGCCCGACTATGTTCTGTATGGACATCCCGTGAAAACTTTAACCTCTCTCAAATGCTGTAGCTTGTTAGTGTGGATAACATGTCGACAAGACACTGTGCTCAACGCTATGAAAGGAAATTCGGTTTATTTTCACTTCCAAAGTGTGAGGCTGTGAAGAATCAGTGGTTGAAGATGGGAAAGTACCTGCTTTATTTGGACCAATTTGCTCCTCAGAATCACAACCTGTAAGTGTGATTAATTATTGATGTATTTTATATTGAGTGTTCAAAATACATAGTTTTGTGTTTTAGCTATATTGTGTAGGTCTCTGGCTAACCGGTTAACTCACGTTATTACTGTCTTACTAAAATACTTCTACTAATCAGCTGTTGGCCACTATTACCTAAAATTGTGTCCATTAATTTAGAATGTCTTTCGTTCTTACTATTTTGAGTAATAATAAAGGATGGAGCAAGATTTGTTTTACAAACTTTAATGTTACATCAGTCATTCACATTGCTCGGCTAACATATGCAACGTTACTGGTACTGTAAATAATACAGTTCTTACATTCCTTGCAATGGAGGTTTGGGTTGAATAACTAGTTCTTCCAATATTTCATCATTGGACTGCGCTTGGATTGATATGGTAAAATTGATGCCATCGTTACTGTCTTTACAGTGTGTACAACTGCTGAGATTTAGGAAGCCTCCAGAGCTGTAATGGTAGACCAATCGCAACAGACTGGGCCATCTGGTCAATCAGAGCAAAGCAGGTTCGCGAAAAGGGGGAATTTAGAGAGACTGATTAATCCGATGAGTCGTTTGAGAATCATTGAAAAATGTTTTTTTTTTTTTTTTTTTTTTTTTTTTTTTTTTTACCTTTGATCCATGTTGTAGAAGAACTCCTAAACAGAAATAGGAACCTTTCAAATAGCATAATAGGGGCACTTAAAATGAATACAGTGCGATGCTTTATTCTGAAATAGCAAATATATTTATTAAATCGCAGCCTTTGCAATTTGATAATCACACTAGGCTAATCACACTTCTCACACTACGATTGTGATTCTTCTTTTTATTATTTTAATTAATCATGCAACCCTAAAGGTGATGATACAAAAAGGTCTAATGCTTTTATTTATTTATTTTAAATGTTAAACATCAAAATAATCTCAATCTTCTTCTGAATCCTTGTTTTTTTCTAAGATAAATTGTGTGCTATGTACTATTCACTTCCAGTTCAGATACTGTAATCCAACACCCAAAATTTAACTCTTCTGCATCTCAAGTAAAACTTCTCAATCCAAACATTTACAAAGGCATTACCCAGGAAACTGCATGCAGCAGTTGTACTCCACAAAGACAAATAGCTATTAATTATTTAAGAGGGGCTCCCTCAGTGAAGCATCAAAACCCGCTATATGACTCATCCACACTTGAAGTGTTGAAATGGAGGTCTGCACACCTCAAAATATCTCTGTCAGAGTCACACTCGGGCTCCCTGCCGTAATCAATCCGTTAGCACAGCGGGCCTGCCGAGAGATTTGTGACTTAGACCCTTCCTCTGCACAAGAGTGTACGATGCAGCAGCTGTCTCGCTCTGGTAATATAAGCCCTTATTAGTGTCCATTAGGCTGCACTGAAACTAATAAGAGATTGTCAAATACATCCAAACATTCACACAACTCTTCAGAAAACAGAAGGGCATGGTGAAACATGCTCTTAATGCAAAGCTCGTCAACATGACCACTTCTATTACAGGGTGATCAGGAGGAGGAACAGTAGAGATTTATTGACAAGATAAAATTCATTCACTCAATCATTCATTAACTCACTGAATCAATCAATCAATCAATCAATCAATACGTCACATACTCGATAAATCATGTTATTTTAGTATCATTTATATACTATAATAGTTTACTAAGTATACTATTTACATTTATTTTAGTTTCAATTTTAGTTATTTATTTCCAGTTAGTAATTGTAGTGCTTATGCTTAAGCTTGTTTCAGATAGATGCCAAGGCAATGAATGAACACTGAGCGAACGAACGAACGAACGAACGAACGAACGATAGATAGATAGATAGATAGATAGATAGATAGATAGATAGATAGAAAATCCTGGTGCACTCATTCTTTTAATCACTCACTCAAAATCAAAATAATTTGCTCATTCATCTCATTTACTCTTTCATTACATCACTTGTTTATTCATCACTCCTTCACTAGTTTATTCACTCATGTACTTATCAAAGACCTCCCAATGCCGTCATTATCATTTACATCCTAGAGACACACTGAATCACTTGACAGGCGTCTGGTTCTACACACCACAAATGGGTGTTTGGATTGATAAATTGTATGGAGCAGTCACCTTCAGAGGCATCAGTCCTACACTTCTCCTGCCAAACCACAAGCTAGAAAACTAGCCAGCAAAAATGCATGACCACGCACAACTATTTGAAATGTATGGTCAGGCCTCAGACATCAGCATTTGTATTCAGTTTCATCGTGTTTTGGCTGATCCCACGTTTCATTCCACTCATGGGGTAAAACGAGAAATGCCAAAATCACATGTGTTTCATATAAATCACTTTTGATGAACAAGGAATTAGGAGAGAAATATTGTCTGCTTATGCATATTAATGAGGAACTTTCCAAAAACATATTCTCAAATACTGATGTTAAATCTATGTTAAATCTTTAAATCTAGTCATCAGTTGTTATAGGTAAATATTTATTTATGTGATTTAATGTCACCATTCAGATTTACATATAGCATTATCATTTCAAGGCATCTTTATTTATATTGTTTCATTCTGTTATTCAATGAAGAATTATTTATATATTTTACAGTAATACTTGTTAAAAGTAAATGTTAATACAGTATATAAAATTAGAACTGACCAAACATGCACTACAGTCCATCTGATGCCCTCAAATCCATATTACCTAATGTAGTGGCACATTTTAAGTATTATAAATCATTGTTAATGCTTAATTTAATTAGTTAATAGTAATAGTTCAATTAAATTTTGTGAGAGAAGAAAAAAAACAGTACTTTTTTTTTCCAACAGCTTGTTGAATATAACTAAGTAGCACTGACTGACAATCAAAATAACCACATTGGAATGATGTTAATTTATCTGCAGTTTCATTGGCCATTTAACAAATTTAAAGTGTAATAATTACAAGCAGAGTGTGATGATAATCAGTGATGAAAGGTCTTTGATCTTCAAAGGGAAGGATGTCATCCCTAAACTTAAAGCACCAGGTCAGAGGTCACAGTTCCTTAATGATTTAACCACTATCCTCCGAGTACACAGTAACAATACTAGAACAAGAAGTCAAGTTTAGCCTATCATCTTCCTTTTTCTTAGAGCAGGGAAAACTGTAGTGTGACCTTGTTTTCCTCATCACTTCGCCAATGGCACGCAAGTCTCAGATGCATCTTGATGTAAACACCCTCATGACCGATTTTGCAGCTGTTCCACATATAGTATTCCATAACAGACACAAAAATACACACAAACACAGACGCCTAACTGAACACAAGCCGGCAATCAGGGATACTCTCACATCAAGAGTACAGTTAGACAGAGAACATGGTGAAAATATCAAACATCTCTCAGTAGTGCTGAAGTACAGAGGATAGACACAGAGCATTTTATGAAGAGCAGAAGTGATTTCTCCAGGGAGACTGCGTAACTCAAGTAATACCATGGGCAGGACTGAAGTGCTCAAACCAGCTGCCAGCCAATCTATTATCAGCTCCCTCAACCACAGCAAAACTCACACCTACACACACTTAGTGCACTTTCACATTAAAGCTTAATATGCTTTTTGGGATGAAAACAGATTTCCAAGCTTGGGTGTCCATTTAAAAAGTACAGAAGAATTCATTATTGGTAAAACTGCAATAACAGCTTAACTTGTGCAACTGAACCACTATTGATCACATACCCATTCCCGACCATGTTCCTGACCATTTCTCATGACTGCTTCTCTCTGAATAAATTGTATTTTAGAGCAGCTCTGTATTCTTTCAATGGATCTGTGACAGACAAATGCAAATGTGGTTTTGTGCGTATAAAGTTTAGTAAATTCAAAGGGCCAAATACATAGTAACAGTGAAACAGACTACTGTACTCATGTTAATGATGCAAAAGCAAATAATGTAACTGGACCTGCAGTAGTGGTTCAGAAAAGGCAAGCTGCCTTTCAGGACGTATTCTTGCATTCAAAAAATCAAAATAGAACCCAAAATGGAGAGAAACGCAGGGGTCATTATTTTTAAGATTGTATTTTATATAAACCAGTGTCCACAATTTTAGAAAAATGTCCAAAAACTGTATCTTCAGGGGTACAACAGCTTGTCACTGGGGCAGTACCCTTAAGGGACAACTTTGTACCTTATCTAACCCTAAAGGTGCATATTAGTACCTTAGAATAGTAATATGTTTCTTATAGGTACTACTTTGAACCTTTTTAGGGTAAATAAGGTACCCCTAAGTAAGGATACTGACAAGACGTTGTACCCCTAAAAGTAAAATTGTTGCACAAACATTTACATTTAAAGGATTAGTTTACTACAGAATTAAAATTTCCCGATAATTTACTCAACCCCATGTCATCCAAGATTTTTATGTCTTTCTTTTTTCATTCGAAAAGAAATTAAGAAGGTCTAAATTCCAGTTTTATTGCAGCTTCAAAGAGCTCTACATGATCCCAGCCGAGGAATACTTTTTAACCACAAATGCTCGTCTTGCACTAACCACGCATTACATAATCGTTGGAAAGGTCACATGTGATGTAGGCGGAAGTACCGCGGTAGGGCGAAAAACTCCATCTCATTTTCTCCTCCAACTTCAAAATCGTCAGACATCATTGTTTTACCTTTTTTATGTAAAGGCCGTTTGACTTTGAATGTTCCCTTTTAAACACTTTCTCGGTACAGCCTACGTCATGCGTGAACTTTCCAACATGATTACGTAATTTGTGGTGCATTGCAGAACTAGTGCACAATGAGCATTTGTGGTTAAAATTTATTTATTTATTTTTTTTTTGGAAAATGACCAATCATTTTGCTAAATAAGACCCTTATTCCTCGGCTGGGATCATGTAGAGCCCTTTGAAGCTGCAATGAAACTGCAATTTGGACCTTCAACCCATTGTACCCTGTCCACTATATGGAGAAAAATCCTGGAATATTTTCCTCAAAAACCTCAATTTCTTTTCGACTGAAGAAAAGCCCAAACACTAGCATTACGACTCAGTCTGATCCTCTGAATCTAATGCGAGACCAAGAATGATGGTCAATATATTCTCTTTTCATCAGTTTACAATGTTTGAATATGAGTATATGAAGAGAATTTGTGTCTTTAGACTATAAAAAAGCCCACATAAAGCAGTGGAAGTCTCACATGCTTTACATCAAACGCACACACTTATCCCTCTTCAATGACTAACGTACATCTATTTGTGCGTCTGATGAGGTGATGCAGAGAAGTGTTTCACAAGCTTAACTGCTTCAAGCTGCCCTTTAAGGGGGTCTGCACCACAGATCTCCTCTGTCCTCGGCTACACAGAACTCTCATATTCCTCTCTCTAGAGCATGGCTGACAGATCAGAGGTGTGTCCGTATCTGGGAAAAATCCATTTGCACTCAGAGCGCGGGACAGATACTCAACTCACCATGGAGTTTAGAAACATTTCCATCGTGAGCCAAATGCTTCGCCATTACAGACAATGAGCAGCATAAACAAATGAATGGTATTCCAGGGACACACTCAGTTGTCCTATTTAGAGCTGCTGTATACAGAGCCGGTGCTAGTACATTACGCTGATGAAAGGAAGAAAATGGGCCGTGAAATGAAAAAGGCACTGTAAGAAGAAAAGTGTGCGTGTGAGAGAAAAACTCTACCTTGGCAAGCGACTCCCCGCTCCTCGTAACCTATGTTGCACAGGCATTTCCCAATAGGCACCAGCCACTCTCCCTCAGTACTGCAGTACATTTTTGGTGGTTCCTCCTCCTTGGAATTATTGACGCAGGAGCCCCTAACCTCCACCAGTGACTGAGAGTCCGTGGGTACCGTGTCAGGAAACATAGCCAGGTTCCTCACCGTAAAAGGGCATTTTTTAAAGTACACCCGCACTGAAACCAGGGCCACGCAGGCTCCCACGTCCTGGAAAGCCAGGTAAAAGCCCTTCTTAGTCATGGGCCCCACCTCACGGACCTCTGTGTTTAACTTCAGGATGCGGTCGCCTAGGTCCATCTGAGTAAAGCTCTCATCGGCGGCGATGGTGTCTATTTTAGAGAACTGGTGCTCACGGAACTTACTTCCCTGGTCTTCATCTGTCTCTAGGTAGTGTAAGTTGAATGTCTCTTTGCAAGTCAGGACCATGGGAATACTGTTGCAGTCTCTCAGGGTAAACTTGAGCTCCACATAGATCTTCTGCGCAGAATTGCGAGGAATCCAGTTGGTCCTCAACCAGTTGTTCTGGCTGTACTCCATCACGTTGCACACCTGGAAAGTCCGGATGGGTGTGTAGTGTTCATCCACACCGCTAATTTCCTCCCACTGCAAAAAGAGAAAGAAGTTAATCAAATCTATTCAGAGGAAAGCGAACAGCTACTGTACTCCTACATTTCAGCGGAACCGTGACGAATGTAAAACACCTGAGCAGCGGGCTTATTTATTTCTCAAACACATTTGGAATAATGGATCGTTTCAAATTAATATCTCCCCAGTTCATATAATTAATGTGGGACATAATTAACGAGGCTCTCCACTCCGAGTACTCTCCCTTGTAAGGCGAGCCTGACAAATCATTTTGTTTTGTCACTTGGGGTGTCCGAAGTCACAATGCGGCCAGAAGTCTTGAGGTTTAACGTACACAAAGCAGAATAAATGATGAACTGAGAGGCAGTGTTTTCTATTACAATAATGGAGTAGAATATGGCTCTCCGTCAAGCTGAAGTTTATAAAAGCCCTTGGCTGAGTGAGACAAGGCCTCTGGAGTGGCTGTTCATTACCCGGCAGAACAAGTGTGCCCTCAGACTGAAGAATTGCCTATTTGTATTTCAACTGTGAGGGTGCTTAATGAAACACCCAAAAAAGGAGCTTTCAAATGTTTTTCAAATGCAAACTGACTGAATTAATTGACAGCTGGAATTCCATCCGCATATTTTAATGCACATTTTGGTATATTTCATAATTAATGGTATATGGAAAACCAAAAGGGAAGAATTTTTCCAAAATTCACACAATATATATGTAAGCAGACTAAATGATTGAAGAAGTCTCGGATACGTCACCACCATTGGCATAAATGACAATTTTCACGATTTTGTCACGATTGTGACAATATATGATTTATGTGTGATTTTCAAGCCATCTTAAGGTATTTATATGACAATAAAGTATATGAATAATGCAGTGCAAATTGACAGCCTTTAAAGAAACTATAAAATACAGTAAGTCTACCTGTCAGAAGTTTGAAAACATTATAATTTTTTAATGTTTTTGAAAGTTTTTGATACTCACCAAGGCTGCATTTTTTTAATCAAAAATACAGTAAAAACAGTAATATTGTGAAATATTATTACAAATTAAAATAGCTGTTTTCTATGTGAATATATTGTTAAATGTAATAATAATTTATTCCTGTGATCAAAGCTGAATTTTCAGCATCATTACTCCAGTCTTCAGTGTCACATTATCCTTCAGAAATCATTCTAATATGCTGATTTGAAACAGTTGTGCTGCTTCATATTGTTGTGGAAACCTATATAAGAAAATATAGAAAAAATAGATAATAGAATTATAGATATTATTGTTCAGCAGTGTATTTTATTTCAATGCTAATTAAAAGCAAGAGATGAGATAAAAAATAAATTTATTATTATTTACACAGAATAAATTTATTATTATTATTATTATTATTATTATTTTATGAATAACAGGCATCCTGATTCTGTGTAAATCTGCAAGCCTGGCGTTAAGGCAGGGTCTAAACAAGGCGTTATGATTTTAGAACTATGGTATCTGCTACTGATATTGTGTTTATGAAGTTGTGAAGTGAACAAATATGATGCAAATTGAAATAAATCAATGGAAATTTCAGCTGGTCATTTGTCTCAGAGATATTTACTGAGCCAACCTGTGTTCACCAGCATAGCTGATGCTCCAAATTAAGTCCAGGTGGCTGGGCTGTGCCGCATTATCAAACTGAGAATGACTGTACTGAAACCATGACTGCCAAAATAAATGAAACATCATATACGATGTGTAAATCACACACACTTGAGAATATAGTGTGGACTGTCTGCTGCCATGAATGACATCATCACCAGCACAAGCCAATCTCCTTCAAATAACTCTACTTTATAATGCATAACACTCGGTTATAGAGAGGGAAAAACTGTAAAAGCCTTGTCTGGATATCTCTTTTACGGACAGCAGCTTCTAAAGGCCACATTGATTTCTCGAAGAGCACCAGTCTACGATTGGACACCAATCTGTATTTCCTTCTCCACAGCGGGAGACGTCAGCCATGCGCTTTGCAACTTAACACTCGACGGGAAGACCGAAGATGACTTTAGGTTTCTCCGAATATCACTTTACAATAGTAATCCCCCTCCAGCAAGGAAAGCAGCAGAAAAACGAGGAAATCAGCAGTTGGTACATTTGGCAGGGCTGCGGCCCAACTCCCCCCTGTGTACACTCAGTGTGTACACAGGCCAACTGGTACTTTAAACTAATAGATTCCCTGGCACTTGTGGACAAAGTGGGGCAGAGCTTATGTTTCAGACAGATATATAATAAAATTATAATCCTCCCCTTGCTCATATTACAATGGAATTGCATTAGTTAGCGAAGACTGACATATACTGCTGGCTTTTGCTGGTATCGCATGCATGTTTCCTGTATAGGTGCACACAGTTTCTCTTGATCAAATCCCGCTCTCTTCATTATAATGGACAAAATTGGAGCAGATTATCTTTGTGGCGACTCCATTAGAGTCTCAACAATGGGATGCCAGAGAGGCCATAGAGGAAAAGACATACTTATGGGTACACAGGAGATCTAGTAACGGAAATTGCTCGCTGTAAAAACACACATTTGTACTAATCGACACAACTTGTGCAGTAAGGGTTTGATATCCACTAAGAATACACATCGTTCCAAGCTTGAGTAGTATTAAAGTTTAAGTGACATGATTTAGCTGAAGACAAGCTAATGCTAGCTTTTGTTATTTATTTTTTAGCAAACTTTTGTTTTGTTTCTCAATTGGAAACCATTTAAATAAATTTACTTTCAAAAGTGTAGTTTTTTCTAGTAACAAGCTATTTTCCGCCCAACAAGTAGCGATGACAAATGACAAAAACTAGATCAATAGTTTTTGTCACAGTGTATTGCAAAATGATTTAATAATAAAATACACTGTTTTTTCACATACAATTGGGAAGTACGATTAATTTCATTAAATCGCTTCATGTAAAAAAAAAAAAAAAAAAAAAAGGAAGAAATGCTCTCTGCTAAATACTGATTCCTTGTGAAAAATAAGTACACTTCAGCATACTTTTAAAAAGAGTACTTACTACGGAAATAATATATAGTTTATATATATATATATATATATATAATATAGTTTAAAAGAATATACTTAAGTGCAAACTGAATGTAAAGTTTTTGAACACTTAATTGCATGTTATTTGCAATTAAATTAATAGTTTAAATTTAGATTAAATGCAATTAGTTGAACTTTGAGTGCTTTTTTGACCCACGTAGGTAGCACTTGAGTAAATCTTTGTATGTAATTTCATAATTACTTCTATTGACTTTAAAATATGGTTAAAGTACACTGCCACATTTACTGACAAGCATTTATGGTAAATAAAAAATACAAGTCATTTCTTTTGAATATATATTTGTAATTCCACAAGTTGCAATTTAGTACATTTAAAATATATTATACTATATAATATATTGTAACTTTAACAGTTAAAATTATTAAAAGTTCTTTACACATGCTTTAGTATGTTAGTCAACACATCAAATGTGTATTTAAAGCACAACAAAAGATAAAAACACAATTGTTTAAAATGTACAACCTTTAATTTGACATTATTACTAAGTGCACAAATGTCTACTTAAGTGTGTCAAGAAACATGAAAGTGTCATGAAAGTCATGAAAGTGTACTCAAAAAGTACTTATAGTAATATTATATATGCAAGTACAGTTTTTAAAAAACAGATTTAAGATTTAAAGAACACTACAGGTGTAGATTACATTCAATAAAATTCAGCAAACTTCTTTTTCGCAAAGGATTGCAAAGAAAGAAAGAAAGTACATTGAAAGTACTGTACACTACAAGTACACTAGCTTCAGTGTAATTAGCTTTTTTGATGGTTGCTTGTTGTGTATCTAACAACTTAAGTAAACCTTGCTGAATTACCTTAATTTATGTGTAGCTTGTATTGTAAGAATCTACAGTTTCAAAGCAGTTTACCCAACGCTGTTCAAGAAGCACAAACTCATCCATATTATATTACAAACACCTAACTAAATTTAAGACACAAATCACTCCAAAATGAAAACTGAAAAAGACTTATGTTTATAAGTGAGGCCCATGAGCTTTCATTCCCACAATATAGCAGGAAACACTAGAAATGACAAGTGCTTCACCATCTAAGATTTCCTGCACTAGGTCACAGCAACAACTGTACCCGATCAGTCAATACCTTTTCATCACAGCTTTTACCACAGAGGAACCATAACACATTGTGTGCTGCCCGCTCACCCTGCTGCGGCCATATGACGTGCTAATCCACCTTTATAGAGGGGGTTTTCTTTGCACTTTATACAGCTGGAGACCTTTCACAGTTTCTTTTCGGGGAGGGTGTGTGTGTGGGTGTGGGGGGGGGGGGGGGGGTGGTAAATGAGTTTCAGGATCATGTTGGAAATATTGCCTTTCGCTGCGGGCATTGGCAGAGTGTGACTTCAGCAATGCATAATGAAAATTTGTATTTGCTTCCTATTTTGTCTCAGTCGATTATGCTACGATGCTAGAGATCTTCTAGCTTCTACTTCAGATTTTTAAAGAGCAAAATAAGACAAGGAAATACATTATTATGGGATATCGATGTGCACAATGTGTAGTTTGAATTTTTCTTTTTTCTTTTTTTTTTTTGGATGACATTCATTTATTATGAATAATCTTTTGTTTTGCATCAAAATAAAACTATAAAGAAATCTAATTGTAGTGAAATCTTATTTACTGTATTTTACAAAACACACACACACACACACGTTTTCAAACTTTTCACTCACACTCACGCATTATATATATATATAATCTGAAAAACATTAACATTTTAAATTTTTCAAATTTATCTGTGCAGCACTTTTCTTTTTCACAGTTAACTTTTCATATGTATATCATGTAGTTAAATGAAAAAAAAAAAAAAAGAACCAGGGGTGTTCATAACATGCAGAAAAAATTACGATATATATATGTATATATCATAATTTTTTCTACACGGTATGAACACCCCTGGTTCTTTTATTTATTTATTTATTTTCCATTTAACTACATGATATACATAGGTCAAGACTACTCATACCATAATATATGATTTTGGTCATATTGATGAATCAAATCATATATACATTGCTGGGTAGTAACGGATTATATGTAATCTGGATTCCGTAATCAGATTCCAAAAATTATATACTTGTAATTAGATTATATTACATTTAAAATACTCATAATGAGACTACAGTTACATTTTTATTGATTACATGATTACTTAATATTCACAAAATGACAGTAAATTATTTATCATTTATTGAGTCTCACTCATTTTTATTTTTTTATCTTTTAAAACAGCCTATTGCTTACATATGTTCAGAAAGTCTTCCAGTTTTGTGGAATTATGTGGAAAGTCAGATGCCACACAGCATAACAAATAAAATATATAATCTTTATTGTGTTTTGTTTTGTTTTGATTGTTTGTTAACACTTTACAATAAGGTTCCAGTAGTTAACGTTAGATAATGTATTAACTAACATGAACTAACAATGAACAATACATTACAGCATTTATTAATCTTTGTTAATGTTAGTTAATAAAAATACAATTGTTAGTTCATGTTAGCTCAGGTCCATTAAATAATATGAACAGATACATCTTTTGATTTTAATAATGTATTTGCAAATGCTAAAATTAACATTAACTAAGATTAATAAGTGCTTTAGAATTATTTACTGCTTAATAATAGTTAGTAAGGCAGTTGTTAAGTTTAGATATCGGTTAGGAATTGGATATATTGGAATAGGATTAAGGGATGTTGAATATGGTCATGCAGAATTTGCAGCTCTGAATATTTACATTTCTGGCCAACTATCCAGTACAGCCACCGATACTCCCTCTGCAAGAGATAATTCATTCAAAAATCTTAAATGGAAATAAAAACAATGCCAATGCCAAGCCAAGGCGGTGTTCAAGAGTCATTTGCACTTCTCTTTCTGTTCCTGAGGAGAAACGAGGCATTCCAAACCCCAAAACTACAACCACTAATCAAGCTCTAATCGGTGACTCCACAGACGCCACAGCAAAGATGCTTTTTAACAACTCAAAGAACAATTGCGCAGGGCCCTCAGAGCAACTCAACAGATCGTAGCAGTTCATACGGGTAGTCGTGCCGCAAACAGAGTAATCCGACTGCCTTGGGTAATGAATCCCAGGCTGAGGCCTGATGCAATTTGGAGAGGCCATAATAAACAGCGCTGCATGTTTAAAGAGCTGTCTGCGCAGGGCCGATTTATATTTACTGCCCTTATCTGAGCGTGCGGCCGCACAGGGAGCGTCCGATGGGCTTAGCTCTTAATTTGCTTTAACCGGGCCGATTTGTGCTTACACTGGCAGAAGGCGGGCGGCCCATCCGTCAGTGTCAGCGCTGCAGCGGCACATTATTTGAAATCATTTTTGAGGGCATAGCTTTCAGGGCAAAATGCTTATCGCTCCAAACTAGGGAGAAGTCCTGAGTAATTAGAGTTAATTCACCTTGAGAACCTGATCTTCGGTGTAGTCGTGACAATGGCTACATGTCGACTTAATAAATCCCACAGCATTCACCACATATCTGCGAGGGATTTCCTTTTTCATTCTAAATCACCTTTATGGCTATTGTAAAGATTAATGATGCTTTCTCTGTTGAACCTATGAACGTTTAGAAATTAATCTAGCAAATTAGTGCAATTACTCAATTTTCAATAAATGCAGTCTACATTAAAAAGCACTTAATTTAAAACGCAAATGACCTTTGCTTTATTTTCCTTTATTTTTTGCTTCATGTTTTTCTTTTTCCTGCTTTTCTTCTCCCTTACGTCTAAGAAAGGAAAGCTTCACATTTTACTGTGCCAACAGTAAAAAAGAACGAGGGGAAACAAGGTTTGGCAGCTATATGGAACAAATTACTGGATTACCTTTAGCAACTGCCAGCAAGTCATTTTAACACATAATAAAGTTTAAAGAATGGTTTGGTCTGAGTAGCCCTTGAGACCAATACCTGTACAACTCGACAAATAAACATGGTTATTATCGGAAGTTGCGACCTTGAGGTTTTGACAACAAAAATAAAGTACCCAGACTTGTTCCACGCTGACAGGAGAAACATACCTTGGGTTTATTATGTTTATAATATATGTTATCTGTACATATTGCTGGTCAAAAGTTTGACACACTGAAATCATTCTAATATGCTGGTGCTAAATTATTATTATTATTATTATTAATTGTGCTTAAAAATGTTGAAGAAAACATTTTTTGCTGCTTAATATTTTTGTGGAAACCATGATAAATTTCTTTTCAGGATATTTTATGAATAAAAAGTTCAAAAGAACAGCATTTATTTGAAACAGAAATCTTGTGTAACATTACACATCTTTACAGTCATTTTTGATTAATATATTGCATCATTGCTGAAAAATAATATTTTTTTGTTAACACTGCAATAGTCTCATTCATTAACATTAGTTAATGTATTAACTAACGTGAACTAACCATAAGCAAATTGGTTAGAATTTGTTAAATTTTTTAAATTTTGTTAACGTTAGTTAATAAAAATACAGTCGTTCATTGTTTGTTCATGCGAGTTCATAGTGCATTGACTAATGTAAAATGTAAAACTTTTGATTTTCATAATATATTAGTAAATGCTGAAATTAACCTTAACTAAGATTAATAAATGCTGTAGAAGAATTGTTCATTCTTAGTTAATGTTAACTAAAGTAGTTAACTAATGTTAACTAATGAAACCTTATTGAAAAGTGTTACCTTTTTTTTAATCTTACTTAATCTAAACTTTTGAATGGTAGTGTATCACGGTTTCTAAAAAAAATATTAAGCAAAAACTCTGATAATAACATTGATAATAATAAGAAATGTTTCTTGAACAGCAAATCAGCATATTAGAATGATTTATATAAATTTAATTCTAATTTTTATCTGTTAAAATCTAATTCATTTATAGAATTATTCTCAAGCCTAAGTAGTTTCCACATCTTTATGCACATTGTTTTGGCTCCCCAACAACATCCTCACAGCATGAAACCTCTGTTCTCTTCTTTTCCACTAAGAAATATGGATTAGGGCTGCAACAACACTCACCCCATGGGATGGGGATGATATCCAACCCAGCTCCCCTTGGCTTGCTTTGGAGTCCAACAGGTTAACTGTAGAAAAGGAGAGAGAAGAGGAGAGAAACAAATAAGCAGTTATCCCTTTTTAGATCGGGTTTCACCCCCCCCACCCACACTGCCACTCGGACCGGGATACAGCTCTCAGTGTGCAGCGTCCCGATCAACACAGTATTTACTCAGCTGCGCTGCTCTTGTGCCACAATCCAATTAAACAAACAATGGAGTCAACGGACTCATCCTTCAAACGAACATTATTCAATGTGCCGTACTAGCTTTAACTGGACGGAGAAAAGTTCCCCTCGTTACCCCGTGCGTGCATACATGGGGTCTTTAATGTCAGACCAAACGTTGATCTTGTGTGTGTCAGAGTATTATTTCACTGATATGTATCTTTTACAAGGCAAACAAATCTGAAATGGTTTCTTTCATCTGACAAGCTGAATAGATTTTTAAGCGATATGTTGATAAGAGATTGTTGCTCACCACTATGTGATTTTTTTCACTATCATTTATTTATTATTTATACATAAAAAGGACATATCCTTTATTTTCCATTCATATTTTTCTTATTGCTGTTTTTCTCATTCATGCAATATAAAAATTCTCAGATGTTATTGTTTTATTTAGCTCATACAATGTGTAATCTTTGTGTTCAATATTTATTTGTTTCTGACATTTTCATTTTTATTAAACACATTATCAAACCCTTGTCAGATCCAATCAATTTAAAAATTAAAGAAACAGCAACAAAAACTGAGATAAAAAACAACGGAAAATGAAAAATAAAACAATGGGAGACGACAGAAAGGAAATATTACTGCATTATTAAAAATGGCTGGCTGCCTGCATGGCGTGCTACAGAGGAGAAGGTCACAACAAGCTCTTGACATCTCAGTGTCTCCTGCTCTCATAACAACAGCTCCTGTTTGATTGAGCAAGGCTTCAGCAGGCACAAAGAGAAAGAACAAAAGCCTCCATCGGCGTACAGTAAACGCATAATCCCAGCTGACATGTGGGGCACTCAGCATGGCGTCTATGGCCCCGACTCATAGCTGTGTCACTCATTCTCCCTACAGCGATGGCAAGGAAACATCCAGCCAAATCACAAATGGACATATGGGTCATGGATGACATAAACCTTTCTTTTATAAAAGTGCCTAAAGACTTATGCTTTATTGCCAATATTTATCACAAGCTTATCCTGAAGTGTGACGTGATGTCCAAGTCAAAGACAGTACACCTTCCAAACGTAATAAATCAGTCCATAAATGCAGATTGTTGACTGATAGCAGTCAAAAATTTTCTCTTTCTTTAATATACAAAGATATTTACTCATTTATTATTTTCCACATTTTAGAAAAATAGTAAATTCATCAATATTATAAAATTTTACTTGTGGAAATTTGGTAGTGACAAAAAAAAAAAAAAAAAAAAAAAAAAAAAAAAAAAAAATATATATATATATAATTAAAAAAAAAACTTATTTTTTATTAACATCATATGTCACGCAGGCAGTAGAGTAATAACTTCTTTCAATCCGTTTTGAGATCTTCACTTTTTCCAGATTTTTTGCTATGAATTATGGACATGGCATCTGAGAAATAATACTAATTTTTCTCAGTTATTTTGCTTTATTTCCAGATTCCAGGCTCAGTCTAACGTACTAGAGCACGTACGCACATGCACACTTTTCAAAAACAGTGCTTTAAATCTCTTGACAAACTAAAAGACATCAATGAAATTTGGGTAACATTTTACAATAAGGTTAACTAATGTTTACTAAAGAACTACATTAACTAATACTCTACAGCATTTATTAATCTTTGTTAATGTTAATTTCAACATTTACTAATACATTATTAAAATAAAGAGCTGTATTTGTTAACATTAGATAATGTACTGTGAACTAACATGAACAAACTATGAATAGCTGGATTTTTATTAACTAATGTTAACAAAGATTAACAAATAAGGTAATAAATGTATTGCTCATAGTTAGTTCATGTTAGTTAATACATTAACTAATGTTAACAAATAAACCTTATTGTAAAGTGTTACCGAAATTTGTATCTATTCGAAATGAAAAATATAGATTGCACTGAATGTCAGCTTGCCTGAGATAAGGATTTATTAAGTCCACATGCCATGCAAACAAAAAACTATGCTTCTAACCACAGGTCGAGTGCTGTAGTTCCACCACACAACCACACAACTCTGCGATGCATATTGCGAATGTTAATTGGAACTATGGTTTCTGGAAACGACTCATTGAACTATGCTGATAACGATGGAACTTGCAACCATAGTTGGCAAACAATGCTTTTGGGAAACACACCACAGGTTGATTGAATTTTTGATTGATTGATTATTATTTTTTATATAAATTAAATGAAATGAAATTAAACATATTAGTTTTGTAAAGAACATTTGCCCATCTATCTACAATACTAATTTCAAGCATTTAATTATATGTTTTTTTATAAAAAGTTTTTTAGATTAAAAAACCAAACACATAAATTGACTCAGGTGCATCCATTATTTTGAATGGTAGTGTATATATCAGGGTCTCCAAGGAGGGTCTGTTGGAGACCCCATTATCAAATTCCAGCACAAAACGGCACTGCACCTGAGCGCTAGCCAAACAGCTGGCTGTTCTCATACTGTAGATGATCCCTATTACCTATAATAAAGCTATCTGCTTATGTCAGATAATGGCAGCTCACATCCAGCTCCGTTGGTTCCAATTTAAATTTCTCAATGAGCCGAGCCGGCATCTCAAATTGAGCCGACCAGGGAAATTTGAGACCATAAAATTAGATAGCTACATGGGTGAGGCAAATTCTGCAGCTGTAAGTGAAGGAAATCACAGCCAACGTCATTCCCACCCTCTCCACAAAAAATGTAGCATCAAGCAATGCGTCTAAGCACAAAACAAAGGGCTAATTATGAACAGCTGATTCAACGGCCATTTCATCCAACCAACCACACCAGACAAAATGGGTAAATCAATACAGGAGCGAGACAATAATCTAGGATTCCAACCACAGGCCGCCAAGAGGTATCTGTCTCTCTAATGTATCATTCCTGCACTACTAGCTATTGTTTTCCTTTCATCAGCACATGGCACACTGATCGAATACATTAACAGAGCTGACAACGGAGACAATGGTAATGATTCATTCACAAACTATCTAAGAACAGCTCAATGTGATAATATATATCTACACTGAGATCATAATACTGAACAAAGAAGACAAGAAATCAGTATTAAAACTGCCTATTAATTTTACCCAACCTACAGATAGATAAACAGTTAAATAATAATTTCCCTTTTATATTATATTATGTGTAGGTAGTTGACATGTAATACTATGGGTAAGTAGAAATGTCCTGTTGTGAAAATCCATATACAACTATTTTAAGCAGAAGTTTAAAATATATATATCTATATATATTTTTTAAATCGTGTATATTATATATATATATATATATATATATATGCTGTCAAATTGATCAATATATTAGTGCTGTCAAATCGATCAATCGCGATTAATCATAAGTATTATAAGTATAAGTATATATATATATTACATATATGTGTGTGTGCCTGTGCCTACTCACACACACACACACACAGATATATATATATATATATATATATATATATATATATACACACACAGTCAAACCAAAATTTATTCTGACACCTTTAACTATAGTGTCCTGCACTATATATATATATATATAAAAATGTAATAATATATACACACATATTATGTAAACAAACTTTTATGTTGGATGCGATTAATCGATTTGACAGCACTAATATATATAATATATAAAAAGAAAACTAGATGTCTCGTCACATAAATCTTAATATTTTTACTGTGTTTCAAGTGAGAGGGATAGAGAGCTCACAGAAAATAGCCACTAACCTTAAACATAACTGTGAACATGGTTGTCGATTACGATCTGAATGAGGTTTGCATGAGTACAAAAGAACCACATGGCCCGTAAATGGCACACTGCCTTCTCTTCTCGGCGTCCTCTTCACCTCTCAGGTAGTTAATTAAATCTGTTATTGAATTAAGATGAGAGTCAGGTGTCTGAACACCTCGGAACCGCCGGGCCCACAGAGAGCAGAGGAGTTGATGCCTGGCTTTATTAAAATCTGACTGTGGGTGTATAAGACACATGGCGGACTTGGGGATTATTTTCAAAGGATTTTCAAGTGAGCACGACAGGCCTTAATATGTGTGTCCAAAATACCCACTGCTGCTCCAATGATCCCTTTTCTCACCCACACTAGATCCTCCCGTGCAGCTGGTCTACCTTCACAGACACCCCAAGGGTTGCAACGAACCCCACACGTGCATCGCAAATATCTTTCAGAGAGGTCAATACTTGTATGGGATGTTATCACAATGATTTATGGCTTCCTTTTAAGCCAAACCACATCTTGGGGTTTAGATTCAAGATAATTTGGCACTCTTAATTGACTAATTCCCTAACTTAGCTATCAAAAATAAACAAAATGGAAAACAATAGCAAATTACAGGGCTTGCAGCTTGATCAAAGGTTCCGCCCATAGTGGCAAGATGGCAATGAAGTATTAACCTCTACACTATGAATAATTCAGTCGAGTCTCAGGGTGTCTGCCTCAGCCCCTCTGAATCCTCACAGCTTTTTTTGCCCACCATCTTCATCCAAAACCCACCCATCAGCATGACCATGCACATTACTGTTATACTGATGATACTGTATGCGTTTTATGCGTTTGTATGCATAAGCAAATTTCCATATATCCGAAAAGTAACGTCACTCACAAAACATTAGCCGTCCCAGCTGGAAACTAGTGCATCATGACATCACACCACACCATGTCGTGCTGCCATTACATAGTCTGAGTAAGCGGAGCATTGTGGCTGGAGTACTGCGCCATTTTGGCCACAAGTTAGAAAATGGAAACCCTAGAAATGTAATAGTGTTGTATGATTCGTTTACATCTATATTTAAGTTTTTGGCAGAGGCTTTATTCTGGAGCTGATCGGCTTCGTGAAGATTTCCTGAGATATTTCAATGAGACTTTTGTTATTTTCGTTGAAATCGTCCTGTAAGGATGTGGTCAACTGTTAGCTGTAATCCCACATGCTCGGAAAACTGTCTGCCGTAAGTGTACTGACAGTAGAATAGGCGATATGCATTACAGTAGACTGTAAGTTTACCCACCACAAACTTGACTCACATAGGCCAAGCTAAATGGCAGAAAAATTAATTTGCTTTTTTACACAGAAGTATGTTTCACTAGGCAGTGTGCCCAGATCCAAAAAAAGATGATATCAATTCCATGTGTTTTTTTTTTTCTTCCATGTGTTGTTTAATAAAAAAATATAAAATATTAAGCTGGCATTAAACTCAATGCTACTAATTAAGACAATTGCCTTCATTAAATAAACTTTAAACCAGTAAAGTCTAATGTGTATATTTTAAATATGAAAAATTATTCCATTTTACTCTGAACAGATAGCCTAATTTGTGTTTGAGAAAATAAATAAATAAATAAATAAATAAACGGAGATTTAAAAAAAAAATAGAAACACTGTGTCATGAGCAAAACCTGAGAATACATGCTGTGCGCATCTATAGGATAGTGTTAGTAGGCCTCAAGTGGATACTTCGTTGTTTTCAAACATAGCCTATAGGAAAAAATTCTGTAAAAATAGTCGAGAATATTTTTAGACTATTACTGTGCTGCATAGATACTCAGCATATTCCTTTAGAAATACCTATGTATACCAGAAAAAAACCTGCCTAAATTACAGAGGTCAAGTAGTAAGTCAAAAAATATTGTTATTATTATTATTATTATTATTGTTATTATTATACGTGGGTGTTGTTTTATAGGCCTAGTTGTTGTCGTTTTTAAGTTGTCTAACTGTAGTTTTCTGTTAAATTCTGCTTAACTTTCAAATCGTTAAAAAAAAAAAAAAAAAAAAAGTCACCAGCTATGGCTTTTTAAAATGATTTTAATGCTTAATTATGCTCAGTTAAAATAAAATGACATAGTAACGTGTTTCAGGCTCATATTTATTTTATCCTCCATCTTTAACGACAAATATGCTAATAACACATGGTGACCGACACAAGTGAGGTCGCAGTGAGGTGGTTTTAGTTATTAAAGGTTTTGGTTATTAAAATTCATTAATTGTAAAAAAAGATTTAACTTTAAAGTTTCGATTATTATTATTATTCCTATTTTACGACCTGATGTTGAGGGTTAAAGTGCACGGTCCATGTAGTAAATCGGCCCATTTCAGCTCGAGCAGAAGAAAACGACTGAACTGAGGAGCATGTAGATGTCAGGTCAGCAGTTAGGCTATAGGATTTGTTAACCAAGGAAAGTTTTGTGATTAAATATTATTAAAATTAAATAGAGTGTCAAAAGTGTCCCATTTAACCTGAATTTAAAAAATAAAGACGTTTCAAACTTTACTACTAAAGTTTATATCCTGGTGGGAATAAATAAATAAATAGGCCTAAATAAATAAATGGAAATAGGCTTGAGTTTCGCATCGATATAACTTTTGAATAACATACAACATTTGAAAGGATTTATGAGTCTATTTTTTCCTGAATGAATGCTCGTTGTGTAAAGACTGAGTCAATACATGCATTTCGGGATGTGAATCGCGAATATCAAACTGGCCTTTGACGCTTAATATACGTTCAATATAATATATAAATATATATAGGCCTATATATATTTTTTCTTAATAAAAATAAAACTTTTTATTGGTCATTTTATTCATATTAGGAGATTATAGCCCTATTTTACACTTGAGCTGATTAGGCGACTGCAAGCTGTAAAAAAGCACTGCTCCAAATGATATCAATGGCTGCGGCTCTATACTGACACTCTCTGGTGAAAAACACGTCCCATTACATACTATTTGAGCAAAAGGTAATTCACAGCCTATAAATCACAATAAGAGAGAAAAGTCGTTCTGTTCCACAGAACAGACAGATAAACACCCAGAAACATCTCTTTGAGTTGACAGCATTTATGAACAGTTCTCATCTTTCCACACAGATCAGACTCTAAACTCTCATACAAAAATACCAATTCTAAACTTAATAATAACAAATGGACCTGAATATTTAATCAAACATGAAAAGCAAAATCACCAAAACGAATCTCTCTTCTACATATCGCGTCACAATAGGCTACAGAATACGATAAGCGAAAATCTCTCTTTTTTCTAATTAGGCCAATAGAACACCTGAAGCTTTGGAAATGCTAATATGTAGGCCTATAGGACTATATAATGAATATGCGACAATACTGACGGAATCTTTTGTAATTAATAGCCTATAAAGGGGCTCTACACAAAGGTTTAGATTCTCACGTTATTTCCCCCCCCCCGAACGACTCTAAAAACTTTAGCGCTCTGAACGGGACACAATTCTAATCACTGTGAACTAAACAGTTACAGATACGCAGGAGATACATGTAAACAGGATGCACATGCATTTCAAACAATAAAATAACTTAAAACATATCCGTTGTTTAGGCCTATCTATATCTCGCCTCCGCCGCTTCTTCAAGTGTTTCATAAAGGACGTTTAGATGTCAAAATACAAATAGCCTACAATGCCCTAGAAATATAAAAGGCCGAAGTGTTTTTTTTTGTTTTGTTTTTTAATGTGATTGCTACTGTACCTAGCCTAACTTTGTTGTCTCCAAATATTGATAGGTTGTAGATTTTAAGTTACTGACTACTTTGCTGTACTGTTTTGATTGTTCACTTTATTTGAAGTCTCATTAGTTTGTATAGGCCTAGTGTAGTTATACAGATTATCGAATAGGCCATATGTGACTGAAAATTAAAAATATAACTGGCAACATGCGTTCCAATATGTTTTAGTTAATAGCTAGGCCTACTCGTGTGATTAGCTTTAGACAATTGACATGACTGAGGGTTTCAACAAGGTAATAAACTCAGATGTAGTCATTTTTGAGGAATATTTATAAAGCCGCCGTCCACTTTAAGCAGCTTCACTTCAAAATATGCGACAAGTTAACATCAACGTGTGCTTTATGTCAAATAAATAAATAAATAAAACATAAATAAAAAAGAGAATAGCCTAATATCTAATTATGTGACAGACAGCCGATTACGACGTAAATCTCTGCTTACCCAAAGGGTGCATTTGTAGCAAGGTAGGCTGTATCCAGTAAGTTGAAGTACTTCATGTAGTCTATTACAACAAAAGCGCAAGTGTAACTGAAATAAACTCGGCGTACAAACTTGCAGCGCATGGTAGGCTATAGCTTGACTCTATCATTTACACGGCAAAAATACAAAATAATGAAAGCAATTTCTTAATTAACAAGAAAGTGCAAATACATAAACTGCGCAACGAGTCTTTAAAAATAGGCTATAGCCCATGTTAAGATTATGCTGTATGCTCGGCAGATTTTCGGACTGGATTTCGCGCTCAGCCGGTGCGCGTTCGTGCTTTCCCAACCGATCGATCGTTTCAAAATATGCCCTATCATGTAGCCAGCTGTGACCCTAACAAACAATAATACACAACACTAAAAGTTTGATTAGCAGTTATCCTTTTGTAGCTATTTGTCGCTAAACAAATCAATGCGTCTCGCGCAGAACTGCGATAATATTGATTCATCAAATCGGTTCATTTGTAGCAGCTGGTCTGACATAAAGTGAATAAGCGAGCGATTAACCAATATGATCAAATTCGCCGAGGCTTATTGGATGAGCATCGGAGGAAAATCAGGTAACTATTTCACTTGAATTTCATTTCCCTGTCAACGCTCTGAAGATTGAACAACCCTGTCTGGACCAGCTCAAGTCAACTGACAATATTGTAAGGACAGTACACGCTACAGTATAAGCAGAGATGAAGATAGCCTATAATATGTCTCTCACTCCAGGCGTTATCTTACCTTCATTGGACGGATGAATAATGAATTCTGCGCTGGAAATAAACGTGAAGAGAAAAATGAAAAGTATTAAGGTTTTGAAATCCATGATAGCAGTTCAGGGGGCAAAGCAAGGTACATAACTCCATGAAGCATGCCACTCATGTGAGGGCTTCTGTTCCGACACAAGTTACCATTCTCGGCTCAGAGGCTGATGTCAAGTTTGACACCGGAGACGAGGAGGAGTCTCTCTCCCTCTCTCTCTCTCTCTCACTCTCTCCTCAGTTCTCACCGGGAGCTTCCCTTTTTCGCTGGGTCCTACACACCAGACAGCTCCGTTTATTAGACCGGCAGGTTCAACAGAGGTCATGTCATCTCTTGGAAATTGAAGAGAAGACAAAAACACATGAGGCAGCTCATCAAATTCCAGTTACTTTATGTCACACTGTGGAATTTATGCACTTCCTTTGCCTACAAAACAGTACTAAGCTCTACCCATTTGTAACATCACGAACGCCTGAGCTACAACAACTCGAAGTATAAACACATGGCTTTGTTTGGGCACATGAATGTTGTGGTCACACACTGTTCAGTGTACATAAGAACTGAATAATACAAATAACAACATATTGAGCCTATTTTATTGAGCTGATTGCAAATAGCCTATATTTTGTTAGTATTACACAGTTAACACAATCTATACATTGAAAATGCAAGTCACTGAAATCAAAATGGACAATTGTATTTTTTCTGTGCACATCATTTTTTATTTATTCATTCATTTATTTATTTATTTATTTATTTATTTATTTATTTATTTATTTATTTATTTATGTGCCCTCATAATCTTTTAATCAAAATAACATTTCTTCGCGGATGACGTGTTGACTGGCACGAGGGCAGGACAACCTGTCAATCACATGACATCACAGCAACAGCAAACCACAATAATCCAACAATCCAATCAATTCCCGATGGACAAAGTCAAGCCTCTCCCTACATTTTTGTCTTGTTCGAGAAGCCTGACTGTAGCTGTAAATAATGTAAATACATAATATTGAGTATATTTTATAAAAAACGTTACATTTATGGACACCAATATGCTGTTATTCCACAATGATGAAAATATTTCTAACTATTGTAAGATTTCCATACAGAAACTCAAGGCTGCATGCTGTCATATCAGGCCTTTAAAACAGTCAGCAGATGTTGGGTGGAGAGCTGGCCTGTAGAGGCAGATTGAGCCTGGGACAGACACCATACATAAACTGACTGGAACAACTTTCAAGAGACACTTAGAAAGGAAGTAAACATCACTTGAGTTTCAATAAAAACACTCACAGGAGGTGAATAATGTAGACTAGGGAGGATTTTTCCATTTATTGAACCTATAATATGGGGCCATAATCGTTGCAACATGTTTCATGATATTGGATGTCAATAAATTCATTTAAAAGCAAAATAAGGTAATATTAGGTTTTAAAAAGGTTTTCAATTAGGCAAAATATTATTATTAATGAATATTATTAATTTATTTATTAATTAAAGTTTTATTTTAATACTAGTAAGTTACTTTTAGTAATTTTTTAAGTTTACTGTTCCTCAGTAAAATAATAGGAATATAATTAAATAATAAAATAACATTCATTTATATTTATAAAAACAACAAAAATAAAAATAATATAAATTAAGGTAGAGGTTTGCAGAACAGCTCTACAGTTGCTTAGTCTTGCTGTTTTTAAAATAATAATAGTCAGATTTAAATAAAAAGCCTTATATGCCACTGTGCATATAATTAGGCATGTCCTCTAAAACATGAATACATAAAAAAAATAATAATTGCTTGAAAGAAATATGGAGACTCTTAATACATTTCAGCTGTGAAATATATTGTTTTTGTTTGTAACAATTTAATGTCTTCATTGACAAACTAGGTCTAAAAGTTTAATCCAATTTAACATCATGATCAATGGATGCTTAATGTCTGAACTTATTTACAAGCATACAAAAAAAAAACTATTATATTAAATCTGTTTTTCCATAGCTGAAACAGGCTCAGAAATATTTAATACTTGCCTGCTCTTACTTGTGGTGAAAAAAATATTTTACTACATTTATTTTTCAGAGCAATTTAATACTTTAAAAGGAATAAAATCGGATTAGAAAGTGGAATATATATATACATGAACTGTGATTTCTATTACTGACAATTATATTACTTTATCCTTGTATTTCATTATTTTTCCCCCACTGGTCCCTTTTCTACACTGGATATGATATAAGCTGTCAGACTTATGTAAACCGTTTATAGGCTTTTTTTTTTTTTGTTCCTTAAATGCACTTTTGGGTCTTTTTTGGAAAACTCACTGTCACCGCAATCAAGTCCGAGTATTGATTTAATGTTCCAATGTGACTTAAATACATTGAGAGGAAGAACAGCATTCTTCACTTTTACAAAAACAGAGAAAGCAGATGTTGAAATATATACAGTATATGCCCCTGCAGCTACAGAGAAAAACTGTGCAAAATACAAATACATACAATCATGTTTAATGACAGTATGGGAATCCCTTTCCTGTCTGCTGAGGATACTCTTTTCTTTTTGTTTCTTACAGGGTTGGGCTCTATTCAGTCTTTTCATTCAGTGTTTTCCCCTAGAATCTTTGTCAAATTATTTGGCGGGATAAAAACACACGATTTAAAGCCATTTTCTCACTGACTTTCTGTCTTGAGCACGAAGTTTCAGCTCAACATCAAACCTGAGTTAAAGCTCAAGGCAGTCTAAAGGGATACATACGTTTCTTCAGCAGAATCATTTGTCAATTGAACCCCATTCCCACTCCAAAAGTGCTAACACCATGAAGCAAATCCCAGATTTAACAGTATGTTTAACAAGTAAATATGTCTGGAGCATGATTTAGTGAAGAAAAGTAAAACAAAGAGACAAATCAACTGAAGTAGCGATTAAAAACAGGGAAACAACATTTGGTTTTCCCAGTACCATTGAGGTTTTGTCTGAGGCATATGCTGCCTCAATGTGTGGCCCTTATTATAGCGTGTGAAAGTTAAACACGATATTTTTTGCTGATCTCAGCACAGTCAAAAGAACTTAAACAGGAAAACCATACACCACTTCATAAGATAATACTGCCTCTAATTTTCTCATCAAATTAATTCATACAAATAAAATGTCAAAACAAGTACAGTTAATTTAACATTATTGTTTTTATTGTAACATATTTTAGTATAATAAATACATACAACAATATTAAAAACAATCTGTAATCAACTGCAATTCTGCCCATGTCTAACAATAAAGCAGCCCGGTATGGGACTGTTTGTAGAGTTTTCCAGATCTCCGTAAAGCCTCTCTTTTGTCTTGCACTTTAACGGACTTTGCAGTTTTTGTCGAAGAGCCATGTTGTGTTCTGGGTGCCAGTTTTGGATGCCATCCCTCCACCATCTGCTCCTGGATCATGCCAATCAGAGTTTGGAATGGCACCTCTGTCTTGCCAGCCAACATAACAGTTGCATTGCAATTGGTCAGCTGTAGATTTTCCCTTAGGCCACACCTATCTCTCATTTCACAGAGGATGAGTTTCCCTATTATTTGGTCAGTTTGCTATCGCAAATCATGAATCGTCTGTGCCTCATACTTGTTAGATACACCACTGCATTTAATGAGTAGGATAATGAATCTAAAATGAAAATGTGTGGCCAGTATATATTATCTCCACATATGTGTTTATGATAGCTTTATATACATGCGATTGAGGAATATTTATATAATTTGTGTTGAAATTGATTTATTATTCATGCACTATGATACACAGAGTAGTAATGCTTTGTTTAGCATTCTTTCCACAAATACTATTGGCAAGTCGCAGCGAGCTATTGCTACAGCCTGCAAATAGCTGAGTACACATTATTCATCAACATTGAACTGCAGGGATTTGGGTCATTGCATTGCTTCAGATGAATGCACAAATAGTTCAAAAAGTACACATGAAATGGGTCATCACTTATGAAGCATGCAGTTTCTTCAGATTTACAATAGGACACTTGAGTTTAAGGCAAGACATTAAGTGCAAAATCTTTTTTTTTTTTTTTTTTTTTTCATACACTGGTCAGTTTTGGGTTTTTGTTTCAGGGTTGGGTTGTTTCAGAGAAGCTCACCCTTATGTCGTTCCAAACCGGGATGACATTCTATCTTCCATGGAATACAAATGAAGATATTTTGGAGAATGTTGGTAACCAAACAATTTTGGTGACCACTGACTTCCTTTGTAAACTATAGAAGGAAAAAAAAAAAAAAACACACATTTCTCAAGATCTTCTTTTATGTTCCACAAAAAAAAAAAAAAAAACTGTATAAAGCCACAATAAATGACCAATAATAATAATGTAGTATTTTTTTTTTTCACAGTTCATTAACTTTTAAAAGCATGGATATATGCATGTCAAACATCTTAGGAACTGACAAATTACCCATCGAGGACTAATGCAAGCACAACATTGAGAATTATAATGCTGTATTGTGTTTGAAAAATGGCCAAAAATAAAACATGCTGTACATTAATCACAGTGGGGTATATGATATAGCACAGGCCTCATTTGTGCAAACGATGTATATGAACACTTTGTCTAATAGCACATTACTGGTCTCTGGCTTATTAGGGATCTGTTCAGTGAACACATTTGTGTTGTCTAGACTGTAAAGCAGGGGGGCTCTACCACAGACCTAGTGTTACGGTACTGGATCGCTTGAGACAAGCTTGCATCACACACGCCACCCACATGATCTGCCTCTGCTCAAAGTCAGAGAATTTGCCCTCGTGAGTTCATTAATCATGGCCTTTAATTGCGGCTGATTGAATCATAGCCATGCAGCTGCAATGGCATAAAAAAAGAGATGGGAAAAACTGATACAAGGCA
The DNA here is from genome assembly GCF_019924925.1 of Ctenopharyngodon idella. Classification (NCBI taxonomy): domain Eukaryota; kingdom Metazoa; phylum Chordata; class Actinopteri; order Cypriniformes; family Xenocyprididae; genus Ctenopharyngodon; species Ctenopharyngodon idella. Next base: position 28,971,426 of record NC_067228.1, read on the forward strand.
GTCTTTGCAGATGACAGGCCTCAGTTATACTCTATAGCATTACAATGATTACTCTTCTGACAATTGCGTTATTAGCTACAATCCAAACCCGCAGAGTCTGCCGAGCAAATTTTGCACTGGTGCCAATTCAGAAGAAAAGTCAGTACTCATTGACTCCGTAATATGTATTTTCATTGCAAATAAAATAGGCAAAAGCCAGACCACTTTGGAGGTACATTATTAGGAAAACAGAGACCTCTCGGAAGCAATTAGTTGTGTCTACTTCTCATTTAGAGCTAAGTGTAATTGCTCTCTTAATTAGGCTTACAGCCCTGACACAAAGTCTAATCTGGCATGATTCTGACTGGAGGTTACAAGACTTTCACAACTCAAATGGCAGGGATCTGCACTTAATTCTGTAAAGAAAGAGCACACACAAACAAGCGCAGGCACGAGTGCACAGGCTCACATTATTGAGCACACATTAACACACAGGCTGCTATTACTTTAGATAATGGATGGATTCGTATACACGCACACAAACACAAATTAAAAGTGAACTTAAATGGCCTATAAATAATTTGTTAGTTTTAAAAAAAAAAATAATACATACAATTTTCTTATAATAATTAATATAAAAAAAATTATATAAAATATAATTCTAAATATTTGGACAACACTTAAAGGGATAGTTCACCCAAAAATGAAAATTCTGTCATCATTTACACACTCTCAGGTTGTTCCAAACCTATATAAATTTTTTTGTTATGTTGAACACAAAGGAAGATATTTTAAAGAATGTGGGTAACTGAACAGTTCTGGGGCACCAATGACTTCCATAGTATTTTTTTTTTTTTTTTTTTTTTACTACTATGGAAGTCAATGGTGCCCCAAAGCGGCCTGGTTACGAACTTTCTTCAAAATATCTTCCTTTGTGTTCAACAGAACAAAGAAATTTTTACAGGTTTGGAACAACTTGAGGGTGAGTGAGGCTCATTTTCCAACTCCCCTAGAGTTAAACAGTTGAGTTTTACCGTTTTCGAATCCATTCAGCCGATCTCCAGGTCTGGCGGTACCACTTTTAGCATAGTTCATTGAATCTGATTAGACCGTTAGCATCTTGCTCATAAATGACCAAAGAGTTGATATTTTTCCTATTTAAAACTTGACTCTTCTGTAGTTAAATCGTGTACTAAGACCGACGGAAAATGAAAAGTTGCGATTTTCTAGGCCTATATGGCTAGGAACTATACTCTCATTCCGGCGTAATAATCAAGGAACTTTGCTGCCGTACCATGGGTGCAGCATGCGCAATGATATTGCGCAGCGTCTCTCACAAATGTCTCCATGGTTGCAAGGCACGCTCCCTGTGCAAGCAGGGTGTCACAGGCACTGCGTAATATCATTGCGCCTGCTGCACCCATGGTACGGCAGCAAAGTTCCTTGATTATTACGCCGGAATGAGAGTATAGTTCCTAGCCATATCGGCCTAGAAAATCACAACTTTTCATTTTCTGTCGGTCTTAGTACACGATGTAACTACAGAAGAGTCAAGTTTTAAATAGGAAAAATATCGAAACTCTTTGGTCATTTTTGAGCGAGATGCTAACGGTCTAATCAGATTCAATGAACTATGCTAAGCTATGCTAAAAGTGGTACCGCCAGACCCGGAGATCGGCTGAATGGATTCGAAAACGGTAAAACTCAACTGTTTAACTAGGGGAGTTGGAAAATGAGCCTATTTTCAAAAAAAGTGGAGTGTTCCTTTAAGCAAGACCTAAATTTGGTAGTAAAAAAAACAAAAAAACAAAAGTTGCTCCAAATTTATTTTAGAGAAAGATGCACAAACACACTTTACAAGTAAATAATCTGACAAAAGTAAGTTTGTTAAAAAGTATTGTGAAACTTTATTGTCAAACGTTAGTATGTTAGTAGTTATATTTCATTTATATATTTTTAATCATTAAATGCTGTATTATTTATGTATATACTTATATTTGTACTTTATTACTTTTTTGTTTTTTACTAATATTTATTTATAAATCAACAATTTTTATATCAAATTTAAACAGGATTTTTATTTTAAATTTAATAGAATTACATTCAGATCAGCATTACTCGTGTCAGTGTCTTAGAACATTTTAGGGTGACTACATACATATAATCTAAATAAATCTCTCTCTCACTGAAAAAAAAAAATGGTACATTATGAAAACACTGAGCTAAATATACCTGCAAAAAAAAAAAAAAAAAGCTTTTTCTCCCACTCACGCCAAAACAATTTTCCAAGCAAATGATAATTTGTGCTCAATTGAAAGTAATCGTATCAACCAATAATGAGTGGCTGTCAGGTGTATGATTATAGGTTGCCAACTTAAAGCCATTTGCATTTATTAAACTAGACGTGTGGGTGAGTCTACCAGTGCACTGAAACACAACACAGATTCACGAGACACCTTAAACTTGCGCTGATGACAGCAAAGCTCAGCGTTTTTTTTTTCTGGGAGAAGCCTTCGAGTTCTCTCTAAATATAGCAGGATATGCTCCGCTCGATCAAAGGCCAAGGAAAGAGGAGCCCTTGAAAACCTACAAAGCAGAGTTAATTACAACAGAGCGGCATCTGCATATTCAAGGAGACCTCTGCTAAAGATGTGGGTTTCAGGGGGTAATTAACTGAATACAGCATAATTACAGCTGTCTTGCACTGCTCTTTTGGCTGGGCTTGACTGCATGGGGGGTGTCTTACAGTGGCAGCCCATTCCCCATACCCCAACACCAGTGACAGAGCACTTTAATGAGGCCAGCCATGCCAGCTGTGGGGCTGCCCCTGTCTGAGAAAGCCACTAAAGACATCACCCACTAACAGAAGAGATCCCACAGACCCAAGCATTCCCTAGCACTCTTGAAAGGTTTTTGTTGTTGTTGGGGAAACAAGCATGCATATATGAAATATGTGGCATTTAACAGGCCACAAAAATGTTTAGCTGCATGATCCATGATCATCTCATTTTGTAACTGTATTTTAAAGTATAGGCTATAGATAGACAAGGAAATGTACAATATCAACTTATTGACAACATCTAAAACAAATGCAATTTTACAGACACACAAATCTTTAGAAATACTGAACTTGGAACTGAAATCGACAGGACTTTTGTGAGGGTGCCACTGCAGGTGGAAAATATCAACATACAATCTGTAACATTTGGGCCTGGTTTCACAGGCATGGCTTAGATTAAACCAGAATTAGGCCTTAGTTCAATTAGGACATTTAAGTGTCTTTCATAAACGTGCCTTCGAAAAAACATTACTGTTGCGCATCTTGAGACAAAACAATGGCACTGACATATTTTAAAGGGTTAGTTCACTCAAAAATGAAAATTCTGTCATCAATTACTCACCCTCATGTCATTCCAAACCTGCAAGACATTTGTTCATCTTTGGAATACTAATGATGATATTTTTGATGAAATCTGAGAGCTTTCTGACCTCTGATAGACTGCAACATTTTTACCACTTTCAAGGCCCAAAAAGGTAGCAAAGGCATTGTTAAATAGTCCTCTATTTAAAGGGATAGTTCACCCAAAAATGAAAATTATCCCATGATTTACTCACCCTCAAGCCATCCTAGGTGTATATGACTATCTTCTTTCAGACGAACACAATCGGAGATATATTTAAAAAATATCCTTTAGTCCTCCAAGTTACGCTTTTTTTTGTAAGTTGAATACGGAAGGCGTAGGACGTAGTGTAAGCGTTTTGAACAGCGAGAGGCGTTACACTTTCTTCCTAAGTTGAATATGGAATGCCGTTTTTTCTTACAAAAACGCATCGCTTCGCTTCAGAAGGCCTTTATTAACCCCCCGTAGCCGTGTGGAGTATGTTTATAATGGATGAATACATTTCTTGAGCTTCATACTCATTGGTCCCGTTCACTGCCATTATAAAGCTTGGATGCGTCAGGATATTTATCAATATAACTCCGATTGTGTTCATCAGAAAGAAGAAAGTCATATACACCTAGGATGGGTGTAAAGCTTGGGGTAATTTTCATTTTAAAGTGAACTAATTCTTTAAGCCTTGTCTGTGAAACCAGGGGATAATCCACTGAAGGTGAGTTGAGATGAGAACCCAAGTGCAGTTTTATTTAAGAATGGTGAAAAAAGAATCAAATGACCACTTGACTTGACAACGGAAACATGATGGCTATATACACAAGGACTGAAAGTAATGAACACAATGAGCCAATCAAAATATGACACATGAACAGGTGGGGAAAAGATATCAAATGGCTGTATCACATGAGGGTAAGGGGAGTCACATGAGTGCTTCTCAAACGGAAAGCTGCATCCTAGTGAGGTTGTGTCCTTCCAAGTCCAGTCCTTCTGAGGCTTGTTGGCTAGACTCCTGCTCAGCATTAAACACTAGAATGAGACGGTCTAGTAAATGCACATGGCTACGTCAAACATATTCCTGCCCCCACGGTCACGACATGAAAATACTATTACAACTTAATTTTGGAAAAATACTTTGTATTAAAAATCTTTATATTAACTTGCTTTCTATTAATACAATACAGTGAATGACAGCCGCCTATGGTCTCCCAATTAAACTCCCATTATTGGCAGTTTAGTGTCAAGTGACTAATTTACAGGAAAACAAAAGATAACATCTATACTTTAATGTCCAAAAACATTATTTTTGTCTTACATGTGATAATAATCTCAGACAAGCTCAGTATCAAAATGTTTTCCGTCAGTTTATTTTCGTGAATTGGAATGTGTGCAAAGGATTGTGGGTGCAAAGGATGCGTCCTTCAAAACAGGGTGAATGAAGGACGCGAAACGAAGGCTGCCTTCCAAGGATCTTTCAAATTGAAATGACCTTCAGCGATGTTTGATGACGTGGCAGCCGAGATATGCAGCCTTCGTAGGATGCAGCCACATGACTATGACAATATACAACATAAAAGACATGACAACTTGAACTGAGAACAAAAACCTATACAGAAATGACAATCCCACAGTGAAGAAAAATGGAAAAGCATTTACTCAATCATATTATTTGTGGAATCAACGATGTTGAAGTTATGTGAACAAATTATGTTTGTTTTACTTCATTGAGTTATGGAACCTATACATTATTAAATCGTATAAATCCAACACACTTTTTCAGTGCATAGGACAGTGGAGAAAGTTTGAGAATGTTACACTGATGTTACATGAACATGTTCTTAGTGATTTGTGGGTGTGTTAATCTTGCCAAATAAATATGATGCTAAACATATTGAATTAATCTCATGAATTATAAACACAATTAAATTAACTTATGAATTATTTGAATTCAATATTCTCTGAGCCTCAAATGAGTCATACACTTTTGTTTGTTTTTGTTATTGAAGCTCTCGACATTCATGTTGTACATTGTGCAAACATTATATATATGCCACACACATAAAATTAAACACATACATATATAATGAATACAACTGAATGAATGAATACTAATGAGGTCATATTGCAATATCTGGACACAAGTTACAGGCAAAAAAATAAAAAATAAAATAAATTAATTTATATATTATTTGTGGTACACAGTTCTTATATCTTCATGAGTTTTGAAGATAATGGAGAACCGCAGCTGATGCTGAGGCATTCCGCTAATAACCAGACATCATTTCGTGTTTGTGTACGTGTGGTAGATCAGGGTCTCCAGGCATTGTGGATTTGCTTCCCTGCAGAAGGCTGTTGAGCGAACATTAATGCACCCTGGCCAGTCAACAGCAATGCATTTCGACAGGGAGGAGATTACTAGTATTTATCTTCACTAGCACATTAGAATACTGCCCCTCGCCTCTGCTCGTGGGAGGCTGAAGTAATTGCCCGCATGGCCTGCAAATACAACACAACAGAGATCCAGGAAGTTCTGAAGTCCTAGGGCTTCACCTTGACATTTCTTCTCTTGGAGAGGTGAAGTATTGACATGACTAAAGGCCAGCAACACCACTTAGAATGAATTAGTTTCACAAGACCTGCTGTGATGGTTAGAATTTAACAAATGTTTGTCATAATTACTCAAGCATTCCATATTTTAAATAAGAGCCAAGACCTGATTATTCATAGAAACATGTATTGTTCATAAGAATTTGAACAGATATTTAAAAGTAATGGAATTTATACGAATGCATAAGTGTGTATAATTTATAGGTAGTTCCGTAACTGGTCACCTTTTTGTTCATGTTTTTCAAAAAAAAAAATCAAAATTTTAAATCACCTTTTTATCTGTACTGGTTCATTTTAAATAGCCCTAGGGTGTGACTAAATGAAAATAAAGTTTTAGAGCCAATCACCTGAACTATAAATGCCATGTAACTAATCACTATGGAGCTGGTAATACATTACATTACATAAAATAAAATAAAATAAAATAAAATAATAAAAAATAATATAATATAATATAAAATAAATTACATTTTGACTGTCAATGGAGAAAATGCTTTTTAGAAATGACTCAGTCATGCTAAATGAAAGGGCAGATAAACAAATATCTCAAACCCTGTTTCCAAGTTTGTTTTCCCTGGCCTGGGGTTACACGTAAGGGTGTGTTATTTTAAGGTGTGGCTGATCAAGCTTAAAGACAAGTCTTATCCTGGCTTATAGTAGTAAATAGGATGGTTTGGAATGGGACGGTTTAATGATCCAACTCAGCTCTTTCATTCAGAGTGCATGCATTCAGACGAGACTTGAGCAATTGCACGCAAGCTCCCAAGCACGCACCTCAGGCACTGTCAAACTCTAGCACTGTTTTCCTCATGCTCGCTAGCTCCATCAGGACAATTCACCACACAAAATAAAGCCCTGCACAGAGTGCTTGCCAATGACACATAATTAAAGTCGCCACGGTGCAGGAGACCTTGCAGCAGAATCTGTTCTCTTGTCTTTCTATTCTCTTGTCCTGGGGCCGTACGGGATGCGCAGGGGGCAAATGATGCGTGCATAATGCTAGCTGGCTAGTCAGAATGGATGAAGTGAGAACCTGGGTGTGCCGCCAATGGCAGAAGCTCTCTTTTTGCCAAACCACTTTGCCCAGAATCTGCCATACAGCTCACGCAAGAGTCCAGTTTATATTAGAGAATATACTTCACCAAGTTCAAAGAGACACCAGCCATCATGTCCCATTTCAGCCCTCACACAATTTTTCCTTCGTCTATTTAAGGACACCTCAGATGCCAGTGACAAGTCTGGCGGCAACAGTCGCCAAGAGAGTTCGGAAATGAAATTACAGTGTAAATCATGCACGTCACTCTCTGGTGAATTCAAGGTCCAAAATGGTTTCGGTGAAAGCCATTTCACTGATACTGTAAAAGTTTAGAGTGACTTTAAATTTTAATACAGTATGAAAGTACAACTAGTAGCCAGAAATATACTTTAATATTTCAGAAATGCACTTTAGTAAGTTCTTTATTATATTTATTATCTTATATTATAATATTGGAATATGATCAAATTTATCATAAATGAAATGCTACATCTGTGAGATATATTTAAATATGTGTATTTAAATATGTATATCTTATTATACATATTTAAATTATATTATATCATATTTCTTATTATATTATATCTTGTGATATTTAAATATAACCAACAACAAAGGTTATGATAAAAATTGTATGCATTAAGGCATGAATTGATGTTCATGTTTATTATTACTTTTAAATTACTTTTGATTCTGGCTGATAACTGCAAAGCTCACAATCATAACACTGTAAACACTCCATTCATATATTATTATTGCAGTTCTATAACATAATTGCCATGGTCATGTTTAGTTTCATTGTCTTGTTCTGTTTAGTTACTAGTCAGGGTTTTCTTTGTCATAGTATTTGCCTGTGTTCTTGTTTATTCATTTGTAGTTCCCTGTTCCGTTGATTATCATTTCTTGTGTATTAAAGCCCTCAGTTTTCCTCAGTTCAGTGTCTTGCCTTAACATTATTTTATGTGTAGTGTGAATTTCTTCATTCATTCTGCCACGCATCTTTTTATTGGATATCATCCAATCAGATTCGAGGGACAAGTTTACAATTTATATCAAGTTTAGGCTTACAACCAGGGTTAGATGCTTCTACTTCAGTAGTCATTTCCCTCTGATTTTAGTGATAACTTATGGGAAGGGTTAGGTTTAGGGGTAGGGATAGGACTAGGACTACATTTTTTGGACAGGAATGTTGTTCCAGGATCAACAAAATATGTTGATCCAGGAACATGTCTTACTTGGCAAAATCACAGTGACCGAATATAACCAGCAAGGGGTAATGACTTGGATTGTTTTTTTATTATTATTTTAATATGTTTCTTGAGGTTCACTTACAATGTTAATGAAATTTTTTGCACAAAAAAACAAAACAAAAAACAAATATATATTTATGACGCGATCCAGGATGCCAATAAAATAAACCATCCAAAGCGAATGTTCTGTTACTCTTCCATTTGTCCTGTTTTTAACAGACTCAAGTGCATGAAGTATGTCAGAAACTGAACAATCATTTGTATACTGTATCCAGTGTAGACACCGTCAGTGATTATAATAAATTCTGTGCTTTTGACACAATGTTCACATCCAGTGTAGGCAAATGTCAGCAGTTAAGTCACTGAATGCCAGTGGGCGGGGCCTATGGTGTGATGATGCATAATTATTCATCAGTGTCCTGCTCTGGAGTCAGGTATATGCAAATGAATTTCCCTGTGTGACATTACAGGTACAGCAAAATCAAAATGAGCCATTTTTGGAGCTTGATTAAATAAATGCTGTTTATAATGAGGAGGACGTTTTAAGCTATGAAACTTGCAGAATGTTGTAACAGTTCAAAGACTTAAATGTCAAAAGATCAAGGCAAATCTGATTTCTCATGTCATGACCCCTTTAATCATAAAGCTAATCTTACTCTTGTGGTAAAGAAGTGTGCATATAGGGCCAGATTTAGTAAATGGGGCAAATTAGCATGAGAGCGCAATTCCAAAAATACGCCGATGGGAGTGGCAAGTTTTGCACGTGATCTACTGCTGACGCACAAATTAAAGAACATAGACGCAGTCAAATAATTTACACAATGACCAACGCAATCTACCAAGAGCAACGCAAATTAGCATTGGGTCGCAAATAAACAGAGCTCATGCTCATCAGGTGCGGGTCGACACAGACGCAACTTACATGTAAAGTTACATGTAATATACGGATAACGTCTTCCTCTGGTATTCCAAAGAAATTAATACGAGTGGAAAATACTTTCTCCCTTCTACCACGCGCTCTCTGTTCTCTGTGGTGTCTCCTCCTAGCAGCAACAATTGCAGCCATGTCGCAAAATGAGTTAAGACATGCTTTTTTGGGGGGCGTTAAATAATGGCAGAAAAAAACTAAAAATTGACTAGCGCAAACAAAAATTAGTAAATGCCGTTGCATGATTCATTTAAATACTCTCCTACCATAAATTTAGCATCTGAAAGGGATTATGCAATAAATTCAGCCTTAAAAACAACTTAGTCCACGCCTTTTCAGCACTAATTTTGCACTGTGTGTCTTTAGTAAATCCCGACAGTAGTTTTTTTAAGGCCAAAAGAGGGTTTGCGCTGGCGCAAGATGTTAGTAAATCTGGGCCTTAAAATCTTAAAAGTATATTTAAAAAAACTGTACTAGCAGATAATATTATTTTAATTAAATAAAAGGCCACTCAAGACATTTCCATGACTGTTTCTTTTTGTAAATTTTGTACATTATGTTTTAATATTCTTTTGTCATGCTTTTAATTTTAACTGAAGTGTGTTTTATTTGAAATTACATTTAAAGTTAATCCATTTTAAATTAACTATATTGTAACTTCATCATTACAAATACACATGATATTAAAGTATATTTCCTGTCAGTACATTAAGCAGTACACTTGATCTATATTTTAAAGACAATAGAAGTAATTATGAATTTACATATAAATATGTATTTAACTGGGCCAAAAAAAAAAGAAAAAAAAAAAAGCACTCTAAAGTATTTGAAATTGCGCTTTCTGTAACACAATGTAAGCAATTGTATGTAATGCTGCACAGTAAATGGGGCAGTTGTGGCCTAATGGTTAGAAAGTCAGACTTGTAACCCAAAGGTCATGGGTTTGATTCTCAATATTGACAGGAAACAACTGAGGTGCCCTTGAGCAAGGCACTCAACCCCCAATCGCTCCCAGGGCGCCGCATCGAATGGCTGCCCGCTGCTCTGGGTGTGTGTGTCCACGGCTTGCAGTGTGTGTGTTCACTACTCACTGCTCCTAATGCACTAACTTAAATGGCTTAAATGCAGAGGACAAATTTTGAGTATGGGTTACCATACTTGGCCTTCACGTCACTTCACTTATGTTTAGAACACCCCAAGGGAAAAAAAAAACATTAGTGTACAAACTAAACAATTCATATCTGCCTGTTTCTATTTATGCATGCTGCCGAGAGAATATTGCTAAGCCTGATCACACGCATGGGGCTTTCCATTAGCGTCTGTCTATGATGGCACTCATCCACCGCTCCTCAACACCACTAATGAGAAGCACACCCGGCCTGTGCCAGAGCCAGACACTCCACACCTCTCACACAGCTGCCCGCTCGCTGCTGAAGATGAACAGGAAATCACCAAATCAAATCCCCACCACAGTGCTAAGGATAAATTCTCTCCAGATTCCTCTACAGAACTCAAGGTCATAGTTTATCATTATCACTTCAGTTCGTTTTGGTTCACTTACAATCCTGCAGCCTGTGTGACTCCTACCGCATGAAAAGAGCCATAGAAAGGTACGATCAGGGTTTACTGTAGAACAAACACAGCCCCTTAGCATTAATCAAAATTGGCAGCTCAATATAACGTGTTTCTCGTATACATATGGAATATGTTAAACAATACAACATATGTATTTACATTTCAAGCTTGTTTAGTTGTGTGTAGTGTTGCTCATTCTGAGTGCAGTTACGAATGTAAACCAAACACACCGCCTAAACCGAGTGATTGAATACAAAGCTACATTTAGTTGGAGACAGTGACGATCGATGGTTTATTTTATCGTCTCTTTTTGTGATAAAACAAGCAGGATAATATTTCATTGCATGTGTAATGAACTATTGCCAAAAACCAGTGATGATAGTTGTGCATTAGCTTGAAACACTAGTCTCAGCCATATAGCACACTCATGGGCCGCACATAGTCCATTCACCGGCTGGCTGATGCATATTGCCAATCTGAAAATTGGCAGTTCCAATCTGATTGGCTGGTTTCAACTTAACTTTCAGTAGTCTCAGTATACCAATCCACCTGTAAACAAATGGACTTTTCATGTTTCACTTAACAGTGTCTTTTTAAACCCTACTTTTAAAGCAACATTTCATACATTACAATCATATATTGTTCAAAAGTGAGGGTCAGTGTGATTTTATAATGTTTTTGAAAGAAGTCTCATGCTTACCAAGACTGCATTCATTTGATTAAAAATACAAGAAAAAAGTAATATTGGAAAATATTTTTGAAAATTAAAATCTTTTCAAAAGATTCCAGTCTTCAGTGACACATGATCCTTCAGAAATCATTCTAATATGATGATTTGGTGCTTGAAGGATCTTAGGATCTGTTTCAGTAGCAGCCTGTGTGTTTAAGAGAGCAACCACATATTTTTGTTTGAAACCCAAAACCAGTTAACAGCCAGTCTTATCTGGTACCCAAAAATGTGTTAACAGTCTTTTGCCGAAGAGCTGAAGAGGTTAAATATAACAAAACAAGTGCTGTTATACCAAACTACTGCACAAAAACATCCCATAAAACCATAAAAATGGGATATTGCCTCTCTTATTCATGTAGACAAACATTCCATAAAACCCCACAATCATAAGATTAAACAACAATAGCAAGCATTGCAAGAGTAAGGAAATAAGTTAGAAATAAGGCTATACAAAATAAAATATAAAAAATCTATGTAAATGAATGAATGATCAAATGGTAAATGTAGAAACAATCAAATGATAAATTACATAATCATTAATGATAATAAATGAAAATAAAACAAAATTATGAAAATTAAGAAAAAAAAACCATAGCAAAACATCAAAACATCTTCTGACGGGATCTGGATCCAATATTTCTGGCATGGAGATCAAATCTAACATTTTCAATAAACATTTATTATTATTATTATTATTATTATTACTATTATTATTATTATTATTATTATATCGTTGAAAACAGTTGTGCTGCTTAATATTTTTTGTTAAAAATGTGATACCTTTTTGTCAAAAGACCAGCGTTTATTTGAAATATCTTCTTTTGTAACATTAGAAATGTCTTTGCTGTCACTTTTGATCAATTTAATGTGACCTTGCTGAGTAAAAGTATTCATTTCTTTAAAAAAAAAAAGAAAGAAAAAAACTTACTGACCCCAAATTTTTTGAACAGTAGTATAAATCACTCAAAATCTGAAGACTAAAAGAGGTTTATACAGTCACAGAAATTTTCATGTGCAATATTTCATTTCAGCAGTTAAGAAAAAAAATATCAAACAGTGACTACTTTGTGTGAGTTATACTGCTTTTGAATTGACAGAAATTATGATCACAAAGTCTACACACATTTCTGCTTATTCTATTGTGGTCTATTATTGTAGTGTCAACTACAAAACAGCACACAAAAACTAAACGAAATGTGGTTGGTCACTTTATATGTCATTTAGACAGTCTCTTCCTGTCTAAGTAGGCGGTTCTTGTTCAGAATAACCAGATTTCAACTATGCTGCATCGGCCTCCATCATGAATAGAGCAGAGAGGCTCGGTTATGCGTTTCAGCATGTAATAACCCTTTTATTGCACTCTATGCTTAAAGGTTTCACAGGGGAGGACTGACCGTGGAGAGGCCAGAGAAAAGCCTCTTTTTCAAAGGGCTCTGCCCGGGCAAGAGACAAGTGGAGGTGCCGAGGGCATTTTATCACAAACCTCCCATTATAAGGCTTTGATGTCCCGCAGCGCAAATCTCCGTAATAACTCAAAGCAGAGCTGTGTGAGCATGCTCCGGACATCTGTGACAGATGCATATAGGGCCTGGTGTGACTGTCACAAAACCGTGCAGCTCTAACAACGTCTCTGTGGCCTTGTTAGTCACTCGAAAGTCCAGTCGCCACAGCACGGCTGTTTGCTTATTACAAGGCTCACAGGAAATTAAGTCTTGCCGTGTAAGTGTTTGGTTTTGTGTGACAACATGTTAAACTATGTGCATGCATTTTTTTGTAGCTGTGACAGATACTGTAAACTATTTTAATATATTTTAAAATATAGTTTATTCCTGTGATGGCAAAGCTGAACTTTCAGCATCATTACTCCAGTCTTCAGTATCACATGAACTTTCAGAAATCATTAAATCATCAAATTATTAAATTGATTAAAAGTGACAGCAAAGACATTTTTAATGTTACAAAAGATTTCTATTTCAAATAAATGCTGTTCTTTTGAGCTTTCTATCCAGCAAAGAATCCTGGAAAAAAAAAAAAAATGTATCATGATTTCCACAAAATAATTAAGCAGCACAACTGTTTTCAAAATTGATAATAATAAGAAATGTTTTTTGAGCACATTGGCGGCTCGTCAAGTGAGGCACAGCCTACCGAAATTTTGAGGTGAAAATGAGAGAAGGACAATTTAATGTTAAAGGGTTAGTTCACCCAAAAATGAAAATTCTGTCATTAATTACTCACCCTCATGTCGTTCCTCACCCGTAAGACCTTCGGTTATCTTCGGAACACGCTCCGAACCACTGATTCGAAACAAAAGATTCATAAAGCTTCGAAGCTTCATGAAGCACAAAAAGTATTCTCGTCACTTCATAACATTAAGGTTGAACCCCTGTAGTCACATGAACTGTTTTAAATATGTCTTTAGTAGCTTTCTGGGCATCTGAAAGTGTTAATTATCTTGCTGGCAATGGAGGCCTTACTAAGCCATTGGATTTTATCAAAAATATCTTAATTTGTGTTCCGAAGATGAACAAAGGTCTTACGGGTGTGGAATGACATGAGGGTGAGAATTAATGACAGAATTTTCATTTTTGGGGGAACTAACCCTTTAATAAAATTTCCAGTTAATCATTTCATTTCATGTCTCAGAATGTTTACTTCTTGTTTGTAATTTCAACACTGCAACACCAAAGGTTGGAACCACCGCTGCTCTTCCCCGAATGTGATGAATGTGCTGATGTAATTACAGTCATTTGGAAAACTGTGCTAAGGAGAGTCTGAGGGGATAGAGAAGAGCAAGCAAAATCCCTAGCCGGAGACTTTTGCCAGAGATAAACTTGTTATTGGGAGATACGAGTGTTCGTGGCTCTACCATTAGAAAAAGCGTAAAGGCTAACTTGGAGCATGTGTGCCTTGATAACAAATCACATTACAGCCTTGACGTCACTGAATTTGTTGTGTGACAGTCAATCACTGTTTGCGGATACCATAGAAATGAATGAGAAGTGCGGTAAACGGAAACATACCTGTTGCGCAACTGTACGTGACTTCTCTTATAAAACAGCAATTTTTTTCTATGTAAACTCTAAAAATAGATAAATCCAAAACGAATGTTTAAGAGCGAACATGTTGGAGATTAGCCGATGGTGAATTCATACAATGATAAGCTATTTCCTCACAAAAGCAGTTTCTTCAACGTAGTGAAGCATCTCCTTCATTGACGCACTTCCTGATTTTGCCGAGTTTCTGGGTCAACATATTTTGTTGATCCTGGTAACAACATTCCTGTCTGAAATTTTAATCCTAACCCTATGCCTACCCCTAAACCTAGCCCTACCCATAAGTTATTCCTAAAATCAGAGGGAAATGATAGGTGAATGACACTGATGTAGAAGCACCTATAACCCTGGTTGGTAGCCTAAATTTGACATAAACTGTAAACTTTTCCTTTAAATCTGATTTGTTGATTGGAATGTTGTTCCAGGATCAACAAAGATGCTCCACTGACATCCATTTAAAAAAATAAAAAATAAAAAAAAGGCCTTGTTTCTTCGTACTGTAGCGTTAGCAGGCATTGCGCTTTTTTCAACTAAGGTGAAGGCTTGGCATCAAGTGGCTTTGCTTTTGCCTCCATTGGTAAAAAATAAAAATAAAATAAAAAATAGCCAATCACCATTGAGTATTTCACTTTCAGCGGTTAGAGTGTTGAAAAAAAAAAAACATCACAGAGGGGGCTAGCCTCCCTTGGTATGTCAACCAAGCATCGTGATGTACATTACATGATATTATATTCAACAACTACCGCTGATAATGTACTAATTGCCTTAATTAAGGAGAATAGAGATATTGACTATTTGATTGCTAGCAAATTTACCAAACTACCATTCGAACAGCAGCTATGAATTAAAAATGAAGGAAGACTCCATGCCTAAAGTTGGATAGGCTACAGCAATCAGCTTCACTAAACCGCCAAACGTGCTCTTTTAACGCGGACATTTTTGCTTCAAGTGCTAGGTGAATGAAATTATATATTGTCTTGCTGTATATGTGTCATTTTCTTCTGAAAGTGACCAAAAAAAGCCATTTTAAAGCAGTTAAGCAACAAAAAAGTGTGACTCCTCTACTTTAAAACCCACCAGCTGCCACTGCTTGAGCACCAAATCAGCATATTAGAATGATTTCTGAAGGATTATGTGACACTGAAGACTGGAGTAATGATGCTGAAAATTCAGCTTTGCAATTTTATATACATTTTATATATTCAAATAGAAAACGGTTATTTTAAAATGTATTGATATTTCACTTATACTGTTTTTACTGTATTTTCGATCAAATAAATGCAGCCTTGGTGATAATAATAAATCTTAATTATTCCAAACTTTTGACCAGTGTATGATATAAGGTAAATACAACAGTGTGTTCAGTCTTGCTCAGAAAGCCTTGCGTTGGAAAGAGTCAAAGAACAAATTATAGTTTAAGTAAATCTTCTGATGCAAGGTAAGTGGGGGGGAAAAACCCTCTGTTTTGATTGATTACACTCCTGGGTTACGTCTGATAAATCTGGATTCTCATCCTGCTAATAGCATAATAGCTAGCACATGTCAGAGTTAATTAACTGAGCAGCATACCAACATATCTGCATGTTATACTACATCAAACGGGCCAAATACTGTGACTGTGCACCTCAATTTATTTGAAAAATGCATTGCTTCATTACAAGTATCATTACTAATCTTCTACATTGTATGAAACCGCAACCACTTTCCAATTAGCCATCAACATCTTAATACCTTAACAAGCAAAAACACATAAGCCAAGTGTCAGTCATACTGAACTGGTTAGAATGTAAATTGCAACTAAAGTAAGAGCTGGGGTTGGGGGTTAGAGCTGCTAAGCTAGGTCGTTAGCCTCCGTCGTTAGTGGGTCAGTCTACATGTTTGCATTTGGCAGTGAACTGCAGGAGTTCAACTGCCGCCAAATCACTCGCCAATGTTGGGAAAACATTGCACAGATAATTAGTTCAGTCTCTCAGTCCATGCGATTAACTGTGGCGAAGAGGCTTGCAAATGACTAGGCGACCAATATAGCAATTAGTCCAATGTGTGCAGTGAATGGATGATGTCTTTAAGGCAATCTTAGGCCACACTAATGCACTCAGTAGGCTCCAGGCAGACAAACAGCTTTCTCTATTAAACCTGCTGTCAAGCTCACTTAACGGGTGTTAAAAACGGGATATTCTTAAGTTAATTCAGATTCCGTGAAGTAGGGATAGTTGGGGAGGAGCCTGTACAGACACAAAGGCCAACTTAGAGTTAAGCCATCTACAAAGCTGCAACCTGGTCTTACTTGCAATGAAAACTGAAACATGGTCAAGCACCCTGCGTGTCACTAAAGGTACCCCTGGGCTTCGCAATATCGACAAACTTAGAATGACGTTGCGTTCATTTTCTTGCCATATGAGTCTCTGTTATTATAATTTTGGCTAAAATTTCTCCATATTTATGATATTTGTAAGGTAAAACTCATTACACATTTTTATTCTTTTCATATATACAACAATCTTAATTGCTTCGCAATCGGTCATGAAACATTGGCCTGGGAAAACTTGGAATATTTGTATTTTGAATAAATTATTGTGACTGTAATTCTAATCACCTAGCCTCATATCCCGTGTTTTAATTGTTCTATATTGAGAAATGGTTAGGTTTAATGGTATGAGTCAGATTGGGTGCTCAAAATGTCTAAATAGTGCAATCTAAATACAATTACTGTGGCTTTTCAAATTGAAAATAATACCCCAATATATGTGTCATAATGACAAAATTATATCCCAGTATATAATTTTATGATGATAAAATTCCCATGCCCTTCACATCTGTGCATTGATGCCAATGGTTTCTTATTAAAAGCAATGGAGTTCCTACTTCGATGGTATAGAACAACGCTTGGTATAGAACGCTTGACTGTGTTTCAGTATTTAACGCCTTGGGATTGAGATGAGAATTGAAAGTTGTTAGTGAATAGCAATCACGTAAATTGTCATGTGTTTATGGAAAAGAAGAGTAATTCCTTAAGCTTTACATGATGATACTTATGACGTCTTGCAGCTGTAAGAAGAGACGAGCTGTACAAGAAACATGAATGCTAACAATTTGGCCTGTTTGGTGTTGCACTTATTTTGACTAAAGTAATATTAGCAACCAGTGGCATATCATCTGCCAATTTTTAGTAGTCAACACTGGCACTGTATTGTTGATGCTCATTAGGGGCTGTTCAGACAGGATGCATTTTGTGTAATTGCTTGTTTATGTAAACATGCACTAAAAGGTTGTCTTTGGCTATACAGGATGTGATTAAGCATGAGAAAACTGTACCAAGCTGCAGTGTATTTGTGGCCATTACATTATTCTGACTTTTGCGCATCAGATTAAATTCACATTTCCCCATATCCCTCTAAGATGTTTACAAAATGAATATGTAGATGTCCATATGTCCATATGATTCTGGTCACACTAGTCCCAGGTTTTCTTATTTTGGGATTGTTATCCATTATTCATGTAACTTGACTGAAGATAATTGACTTCAGCATTTCAGCAAAGGACATGTTGCCCCTGACACTGCAGAAACTTCACCCTGCTCTCAGGGGAACTATGTTTGCTCACTCTATCCCTATAGGAGCAAATGGACATTTGTTTCTCATTAGAGTTAAAATGTGCATTTAGAACTACCATTCCATCATTTCAATACAATTTCAATGAATCAAGTACAGACGTGCATAATGCACGGAACCACATAATAGCTCCAAGCAGACTTGACTATTGTTTGTGGAGACTGTGACTTGTGCTACATGGTCTTGTGAACTTTAATGCAATCCATGAGGACTTTAAGGTTATCCTGCTGAACTCATATGAGTGTGGAAATATGCACGATTTTTGAAATTCTGGCATGTTGATGTCTTTAAGTAGATCCTTCATGTCATTTGCATTTTCCTCTGTACTTATCCTTGTTAGAGAAGATGGCGCTAAAGCTTAGGCTGTTGAGATTAGTGAAAATGTCTTTTTAACCCTGTCGCATAACAAACACTGTACATGATGCAATTGTTGAAATACTTGTTACGGTATATATATATATATTTAAAAAATTAATCGTAAATTTTGACAGCACTAATATATATGTATATATATATATACATATATATTAGTGCTGTCAAAAAAATTTTTTCTAGTTTAACGCATTAAAAATATTTAACACAATTAACATTACATTATATGATGACACTATCAGTCATTCAAGTGCTATTAAAGGGATACTTCACGCAAAAAATAAAATTACCCCATGATTTACTCACCCTCAAGCCTTCCTCATATACCCTCAAGGTGTATATGACTTTCTTCTTTCAGATTAATACAATTGGAGTTATATTAAATAATGTCCTGGCTCTTCCCAGCTTTATAATGGCAGTGATTAGAGGATGAGATTTTGAAGCCCAAAAAAGTGCAACCATGCATCATAAAAGATATCCACACGGGTCCGGGAGGTTAATAAAGGCCTTCTGAAGGAAAGTGATGCATGTGTAAGAAAAATTCCATCCATATTTAAAAACTAAAATAACTAGCTTCCAGCAGACGGCCGTATGCACATCGACTTAGGCCAAAAGAGTAACCCCTGACGCGATGTAGGAGTAGCGTAAGCTTCGACTCCTCTCACTGTTCAAACAAATAGGGCTGGGCAACAAACTCAAGCTCCTCTTCTCTTATATCGAAATCCTCCGACATTTCTCTTTAAAATTTCTCATTTTAGACTTTGAATTCGTGACCGGTGTTTTGTTTTGCTCTCTCCTCTGTGCTTCCGCGTTTGTCAATACGTCACGCGTCGGGTCAGAGGTCACTCTTTCACCCGTAAATCGTCTGTCGGAAGCTAGTTATTTTAGTTTTTAAAGTTTTAAATATGAATATTTTTCTTATTTCTTATTAAACCCCCAGAGCCGTGTAGATATCTTATATGAAGGATGGACTTTTTTGGGCTTCAAAATCTCATCCTCTATTTACTGCCATTATAAAGCTTGGAAGAGCCAGGACATTATTTAATATAACTCCATTTGTATTCGTTTGAAAGAAGATGGTCATATACACCTAGGATGGCTTGAGGGTGAGTAAATCATGGGGTAATTTTCATTTTTGGGTGAACTAACCCTTTAAACCATTCAAGTGCAATAAGACAACTGAATATGCTGGAGTTTTTGTATGAGCAAGGAGGATTTTTCTTGAAACCCTCCCGAACAACTTTTCGTGATGTAGGTGCTGTTTGTTAATTTTTTTTTTAGGCTTTCTGACCCCAAGACTCAACTAATTTCTGCAGTTCTCCAGTTGTGATCCTTGAAGTCTTTGACCACTCAAACTCTTCTCCTCACCGTGCATTAGGACGCTATAGACACATGTCCTCTTCCAGGCAGATTTGTAACATCTTTTTTTTTTATTGGAACTTCTTAATTATTGCCCTGATGGTGGAAATGGGGATTTTCAATGCGTTAGCTTTTATCTTATAGCCATTTTCTATTTTGTGAAGCTCTTTTGCTGCACATCAGAACTATATTCTTTGTTTTTTGTCATTGTGATTAATGATTAAGGAAATTTGGCCTTTGTGTTTACACATATTTGTACTCCTGTGGAACAGAAAGTCATGGCTGGACAATTTCATGCTCCTAGTCACCCTGGTGTGCTAAAAAAATGTAAATATGAATGGGAATATACTTCAGAGATATTTTACTCATAAGAATTTCAAGGGGTGCCAATAATTGGTGCCAACATGCATTGGAGAAAAACATTTATTTGATAATGTGAGTTTCCCCCCACTTTCAATTGTTTTACTTCAATGAAAGGTTAGAATTTTGTGAATTTTTTTAATAAAAGATCAAAAGAATAAACAATGCAGATTTATTTTCACAGCCGCCTTTGCTCATATTTTCTAAGGATGCCAATATTAGTGGAGGGCACTGTATATAATGGCTAAAATTGAGAAAAACATTCATAGTGCTTAGTAAAAAGATGACATTAAAAATATTTAAAATATACTGTATGTTGTTTCTCCATTATTTTGGATATTCAATGTGAACGTATTATAATATAAAAATATATTAAAAACTTTAATGTTAGATGCGATTAATCGCGATTACAGAAAAATGTGCAATTATCTAGTTATTTTTTAATTGATTGACAGCACTATATATATATGTGTGTGTGTGCATGCGTGCGTGTGTGTGTGTAAATGTGCACTGCAGTTATGTTGTCTGCGGCTTTAAATACTTTAGAGCCCTTAAAATCAGATGCATTCTAATTGGCTGTCAATGTTTTTATTATTCATCAGCTGGAGAAAAAAAAAAACAGTCTAAAACAGATTTCAATTACATTGTTCCTCTCTGTCTGTATCATTACAGTTGCTGTGGATTTATCTAATCTCATAGAATTAGAACGATTAACAAAACTTTATAGTTATAGCTGTCGTCCTTGGTGTGAACGGGCATTTACGCATGATGTTATTTTTTAATTGTTGATCTATGCACACAAGCAGGCTTATGTCTTTATGTCTTGCTGTCTTTCAGCACATATTTAAGAAGAAAATTAAAGTTAAAAATGATTTAACTTCAAAAAATGAGCGGGGTTCCACTGTGTTGTGCTGTGTCAAGCTGTTTTTGAATTTAAGCACTCTGCAGTAGCAACATTAGCTGCACTGATGGCGGCCTTGCAAAAACATCAGTTACTCAAATGATAGGAAAATCCTGTTTGATAGAATTTTAAATATAGGTTATAGGATATGATTAATGACATCATTTCTTTTAATCATTTGATTAATTTAACTACATTATAATAATATTATTAAATTAACATGTTAGATTGACATCCCTCAGAAAATTGTGACTGTATGTCCTGTTTTAGTAAAGTTGATAGCTAATCTAATCTAAAATGGTCTGATTGTTGGAGGCTTTTAATGTTAGAAACAAAGAAAGGAGTTGAAATTTAAGAGCAGGGATGAGAACAGACAACCATTAAATATATGTCAGTTAGGGTCATGGCACTTGTCACAAAGAATTACCAACGCCAGCTGTGTTTAACCCTACTGTCATATTCATTCTAGTTTAAAACTGATCATTTAATTCAGGGGTCAGAGTTCAATGGTCCACAAGGATTATTTGACTCTTTTCATGACCTTCATAGACGTGATTTGTTAATGACTGGCATGAGAAACAGAAATTAAAACTGGCATCACAGCTCTAGTGAAGGTAAAGCTAAAATTCATGTGGGGACAGAATAGAAAGATGCAATGAAGATGATCTTCATGATCAAGAGCATTACATTTGTAATCCAACTGGCCATTCATTTGTTCACTGATGTGGTCTTCTTGAGTTCAACTCACTGACTCAATGATCGGGTCATACTGGTTTCCGAGTTTAATTTTTTTTTTAAATTGTTCTTTTACAGCATATAGGTTTGGAATGACATGAGGGTGATTAAATGACTCATTTTTAGATGAATGATTCCCACCATATAGTTATTTATTATTTTATTTAATGCAGGTTTAATTGGGTTGACAAAAGTGTATTAAAAAGACACCATGTGTATACTTTGAGCATTTATAAATAAAGCCAGCATTTAGCTGTAATCGGGCTGTATTAAACCATGCACTAAAATCAATCATAGAATACATTGAAGATATACATTTTACAGTCATTCCCCCAAATAATGTCTGCCATTTTGAGCGGTATTGAGGGAATTTCTTTTGCGCAAATGGACACATAAGGTCAGTCTTGCCAGCCACCACACCCTAGTACCCATCTCATCCTCTCCTCCCCTCTTTTTCTGGTTTAGTTCATCATTCTCTTCATCTGTTGTCCTCTCACCTCTTATTCACACATACTTTCTCCTCCATCACTCTGCATATTTTTCACTTTACTTACTAATTCACTCTCCTGTCTGTCAGTGTTGTGCATCTCCTCACCTCACCTTCCCTCCATCGCTCCCTGCTTCTCTGTTTATCTCTTTCTCTCTAACACCTCACCAGCACCAACACTTTCTATTAATTAAGTCCTGAGGGGAGGGGAATACTTCCTGTCAGACGCTTTGTACATCTGTTTGCCCTACCAAAAAGATCTATGCTTTCACTGCTGAAAATAACTTAAGTGGAAAAAAAAACAACAACATAAAAGTGCCAAAATAAAGTGCAGCTTCCTAAGAAGCAAAAATATTCTTGCTGGGGAAAGCCTTTATAGAGGGCAGGAACTCAGTCTGTATAGAAACACCACACTACACAACATTACGGTGACTACATCTTAGAATATAGCAGGAGTATTGAACCAATGAATAATTCAGCCACTGCAAGTATTGAAGAAATGAGAACCAAAGTGTAGCTCTACATGATTATTTACAGCACCATTCAACCCACTGCAATACACAATCAAGAAGTGCTGCAACAGTCAAAATTATATTTGGTGAGTCTTTTCCAATTCAAAAAGCAAATAGGTTAATGACAAAAAAAATTACTTTTTTTTTTTTTCCCCCCATTTTCAACAAAAACTTATGGAGATTCTAAAGGGACACTGAGAAGGGGAAAATAAGATAAAAAAATAAAAAATTCAAAGCTTTTCCGTGAACTAACAAAATCATTGAATTGTCTCACAAAAAAGTTTTGCATTCACTCACAAAATGTCTGTGATCAAACTTAAAACTGGTGTTGGCAATAACATGATGTGGGGAAAAAAAATAATTTCAATACATGTAAATGCAAAGTTTTTCGGGGAAAGCAATACTTTTTACGAGAGAATGCAAAAAAGTATTGAAATAATAATAATATTAATTTTCCCTCACCATGTCTCCATACAAATTTGTTTTCATGACTCCACAAATGTCAAGTGGTATAAACACTTGGTATAACCATGTGACATTTTTAGAGAGAAAATATTTTCCTTATATCTGGAATGTTTCTGTATGTTGGTTGTACAAGTTTAATTACACATTACATTCTCCAGACAGTTACACTATCTAGACATTTAAGCCCCACAAAGCTTAATTTCTTTTAATTTATAAATTATAAAACATGTGTATTCAGTCATCTTACAGTAAGACCAAATGATTTAATAAATCTAGACAAAACAATGAGCATTTTGTCATTGACCCTATATATTTGGATTACTCCCAGAATGTATTATGCAAATCTCATTGTCTAAACCTAAGACTGGACAAACACACTTATCTATTGCAGACTTCACTTGCTGAAGGCAAAAAGCAAACAGCAAATGATGAACGTTTAGGGTGACCATGAACAGGCACCTGCACATGACTGGCCAATGTAGACAATCTCCATCTCCAGACTTCCTCTGACCCCTGAGGAGGGAAAGAAATGCCCTTATCACAGGGCCTGACCCCAGTCCCGGTCATACTCAGATAGGAGCCCCCCAGAGAAAAGCCTCCATGCTCCTGAGGAAACAAACATGCTGCCTATCACAACAGTGGGGCCAGATGATGGCCCCAGGTCCCCTGATCTCATTTGGCCTAGTAAAAAACCCATGCTGCTGGTGTGACTCTATCCTATATTAGGGTAATAACCTCAAGATGACCTTGCAGTAGGATGCCCCCTAAGGTTCATGCACAAATCTTTCCTGTGTGCATCCAGCTGGTCTTGAGCTTGCTGACCCACACTCACCTCAGTGAAAAACACTGTCTCTATTTGCATTCTTCAATATTGAGAGAGACATGGACCCAGGCACAAAAGCTCTGTTCCAAAAGCTAGTGAGCTGCATTACTGTCTACTGCCTACTGTACAAAAGCATTTACTTTCTACTTGCTAGCATGCTAACTGTCGTGGAACTTGATATGTCAATATGAAACACTTCACATAAGAAGCAACACTGAGTCACAGAATTCATATGCTCCTAAAGCAAAATTCTCAGTAGATTCATTTTACAATTGAGTTCAAAAGTGTTTGACTTTAGAATGAGGCTAAGCTAACAATGTGATACTCTAATAAACATAAAAATACATAGTACGTCACATTTTGGGTAGCATGATATGTTGCATGCATGGATTTTTTTTTTTTTTTTTTCACTAAGCGGTGTCAGTTTCGTATGAATCCGTACAATATTACGATACTATAATAATTTTGTATATTTTTCCTTGTTGAATAAAAGTATTCATTGCTTTTAATTAATTAATTATCTGTGTGTAAATGTGTCCTTGACTGGCATCTTTGGCTCTTATACCATGTCCAAACCGATCTCATGAGAAAAGGTGGTGATTTTGTACTACTTATATGATGTGATTCGTACAGAAATGCACAATTTTTAGGAAAAAAGTAAGCAAAAAGGTCCTAACCACCAAATGTCAGTAGGGGCATAAGCTGAAAGTACAAAAATGTACAAATGTACAAATTCTTTCAAATTAACCACCAATTTGCCAAAATGTAAAATAAATATGAATTGCCATTAAAGTGTGTTGACTACGTCTCAGTTTTTTAGTCATCTCACATCATGAGTAACACATTTTTAAATCTAAAAGGAGTTTTACTTTTAAAACCGCATCTTGAGATCCTTGTGTTTTGTTCCATTCAGTTCCATTTTGAGCTCCAAAATGTGTGTATAAACGATCCATTAGAGGGTTGCATAATTAGGCCGCTTACCTTTTGGAACAGCTATTGCATCGAGAGCAAACCTATGATGCTTTAAAGTGCTGCTTACGTAGTATTTCGGAACAGTGGCAAAGTAATCATTCTGTCTCTCACCAGTAAGTAATGTCTTATTAATCCAGACCTATTATTCTTTTCTCTGGATGCAGGGAACATAGGTTAGGCTCACTGAGTTTAATGGTCTATACAGATAATAATAAAGATAATAATAAGCATACTGAATAAGCTGTATGACTTAAGCAGAGCATTTCTACTTACACTTACACTGTTAGGTAGAAACAATTTATTTTTCACCCATTTACTATTTACTGCACTAAAGTGGCCAATAAACCCTATAAAACTTGCTAATACTAGCAGGCGCAATTATATATTTGTAATCTCTATACAACACTTTTGTATGTTAAATTGCTATTGTTGCTCGTTACACCTCCACAGACCACCAGTGACCCTCCTGAACTAACAGCAGGTCTCCTTGTGATTTATTTCTGTGCCTGTGATCAAGGTTAGAACAGGATGATATTTTAGCATAACAGAAAAACAAGAATAAACATGGAAAGGAAGGTTCCAAAAGGGGGTATTCGCAGCGATACAAGAAACATTTTTGGTTCCCCAAAGAACCTTTCAGGAAACAGTAAAAGACCCTTTTTTTTCTTAGTGTGAAGATTTAAATAACCTGAAGAACCCATAAAGAACCAATGTGCAATGGAAAGATTCCATGGATGTTAAAGTTTCTTCATGGAATCATAGATGCCAATAAAGAACCTTTATTTTCAAAAGTGTGCAGTCCAGAACCAAACACCTTATCCTTGAAAACAAAGTCTGTTCTCAGAATATAGATCATGAGATACGTCATAAGTAGGCTGTAGTGTAAAACACCACCTAAATAACATCCTTGAGAACCCTTCTGCAAAGTTAATGAATAATTAATTGATAGATAAAAAAAAATGTCCTGCTGTGCACATGTATATAGGTGACATTGGTTCTCACTGTGTCCAGTTGTTTAAACGATCTGACATTGGGTTGGCTCTGCTGATGTGCAGAGACTGTGTGGCCAATCTGTTGTTGTTTTTGAGGCTGATACGGATTGGGAGGGCCGGCTGTCAAGGGAGACGACCCGGCCACACCAAGGGAGCACCTGCTCTGTTGCCGGGGAAACAGCAGGTGTGGGCTGGAAAGTGGGGGTTGAGTGGGGAGGGTGGTTGGAGATCAGAGTCTCCAGAGAGCCTCTCGGAATGTGAAAGTGAGGGACGTGAGAAAACTACAAACGTCCTGACGGTATCAGTGGCAAGTGGGTCTCCACATCAGGGCCAGCGGACAGTCACTTCTCAAGCACTGCTGATAACAGGCCAATAATGATGAGGTTCTGGTTTTGAAAGTGTGACAATGTAATTTAAAATATCAGAAACTTCAAATGTCCTACAAATTAATTACAACATGCAATCTAAATGTTTTTTCTCCTCATTTGGGAAAACGAAGCACTTTTTTTTTTTTTTTTTACACTTATTATTTACATTTATTCACTTACACATATACAATTTTATCCAAAGCAAATAATAAAATCATATACAGGATTAGCATCAAATTTCAAACTGAGTACTGGAATAGTAAGTTAGCTTAAGTACAAAACAGTAAAGAAGGGTTTTATTTTTGTAATATTCTAAACCAAAATGTTGCATGTCTGTATACTGAAACCCAAATCCTAGCCCACTATCAGTACTAACAAAGCAGCACTGACACACTTAATTAGAAATAAAACTCTGTAAATCAACTAGATCCCTTAATGGGTTTTCAAATAAACCCATTAAGGGATCTAGGCACTATCAAGACATTATCACAGCATCTTGGGGTTAATGTTTGGTTGTGAATTCATTTATGTTTAAAGGGATAATTCACCCAAAAATGAAAATTCTGTCATCATTTATTCACCCTCATATTGTTCCAAACCCGTAAGACTTTCGTTCATCTTCGGAACACAAATGAAGATCTTTTTAATAAAATCGGAGCGATTTCTGTCCCTTCATTGACAGCTATGCGACTACCATTTTGATGCTTCAAAAAGTTCATAAAGAGATCGTAAAACTAATCCATATGAATTGAGCGGTTTAGTCCAAATTTTCAGAAGAGACACGATCACTTTATATGATGAACAAATTTAATTTAGGCTTTTATTTACATATACACATTCATCAACACACACATCAGTTATGGTAAACATAAGGTCTTGCATCAAGCATGTACGGATGAGCTTCGGTTTACGTTCGCTGATCAATATTTATATGTGAATAATAGCCTAAATTTAATCTGTTCATCATATAAAGAGATTGTGTCTCTTCAGAAAATTTGGACTAATCCTTTCAATTCATATGGATTAGTTTTACGATCTCTTTATGAATTTTTTGATGCATCAAAGTGGTAATTGCGTAGCTGTCAATGGAGGGAAAGAATTTGCACAGATTTTATTATTTATTATTTATTATTATCTTCATATGTGTTCAGAAGATGAACGAAAGTCTTACGTGTTTTGGAACAACACGAGGGTGAGTAAATGATGACAGAATTTTCATTTTTGGGTGATCTAACCCTTTAATGGCGTTATTATGCAGTTCATTCATAAAAATTATAAAATAAATAAATGTAGTTTACATTTCAGATATTTTAGTGATTTTAAATTCCTTTTAAATCACATCAATTATGATGGTAAATATTAGCAGACCAAATACTGAATCACAGAGCATTTTAACATTTGATGGAAAATGGAAATGGTTCTGGGCAAATTCCCAGATGAATAAAGAGGAGGAGAAAGGGAATGAAAATTAAATACGTAAGAGTGATATGTGAAGCTGTTAAAAATATTTTTAAGGAAACTGTAAAACAGAACCATTTTACCACAGGATAACAGATTATATTTCCCTCTGTATGGACTTTTACTCTGTGTGTGAAAAAGTTTCAAAGCGACTGACATTTCTCAGATGGTTCTGCTAACGAATCAGTGTGTAGACCTTCTTATGTGGTTAAATATACCTGACACATGCATAAAAGAATCACCTCAGAGTAAAGCAGGGGAAAAAATGAATCTATTACACAGCTATATTTAGCACTGATAACACACCGAATAATGGAATCGGGGAGAAAATTCATTACGAAACACATTATGATTTAATCAAACTGCACAAAATTCTATTCATTACTCTCTGACAAAAGGCTCATTTATTCCTACTGTCTTGTTAGCTGGCAGGCACACAGCGTAAGTGCTTCTGCCAGAGAGGTGATCTGACTGAACACCAACTTCCTCTGCGGAGCCGTGAAGGTGAAATTCACTGCTGGATATGATAATGACTTCTGACCAAGGTTCTTCATCTTTGACATTATGTAAAAGCCTTTTTTCTTTTTTATTCTGTCAAGTCTAAATGGTATATCCACTATTATCTACAATAGTCCGACTTGCGAGGTTCTGGTTTTAAACTGAGCGTATTCTGAATAAGTATTGTGCATTATTGTTGTTCTCTTTTTTAAAATGTCTTTAGCATTTCTGCCTTCTCAAGTTGCTTCATTTAAAGTGTGGTTTCTGTTTGAGAAAAAGCACAAAGGTGGATAACAAACACTGACAAAAGAAGAAAAGAAGTGACTTAATTTGCTACGTTCAGTCCATGTTAGTGGTGTTTACACTAAAGCAGCTGGGTCTCTGTTCGGTCTAGTGCGGCTTGGGTTCTGACACGCTCCTGCCCGTTTGCAACAGGTTGTCCAGGAGAGGGCACTGACTGGCACAGTGAGAAGCCTGCTCTCATTCAAGTTTTCCTTCTTACAAGCGGCCTCACACACACCTCATTGAGGGCAGTTTTAAAGAAAACTACATTGGTGAAATAATGAAAAATATTGGGTCACGCTTTATATTAGGTGCCTTTAACTACTATGTACTTACGTCAAAAAAAAAAAAAAAAAAAACGTTAGCTACAGTGTTATTGCTGGGATACGGGAATGTTTTTTTTTTGACAGGTTTTGGGGGTATGGTTAAGTTTAAAGGTGCGTTAAGGGGTAGGGGTAGAATCAACATTAATTACAGATGTAACTACATGCAGGTATTTTTTTTAAATACAAGTACAATGTAAAAAAAAGTGCATTCT
Source organism: Ctenopharyngodon idella (assembly GCF_019924925.1). Taxonomy (NCBI): domain Eukaryota; kingdom Metazoa; phylum Chordata; class Actinopteri; order Cypriniformes; family Xenocyprididae; genus Ctenopharyngodon; species Ctenopharyngodon idella. The sequence goes on from NC_067228.1 coordinate 29,000,715, forward strand.
GTCAAATTATTAATTTAAATGTAAATACATAATAAAGACATATAAAGTAGGTCCAAATGTTGCACTGAATAATTTTCTAAAACAAGTGTAATTACTTTTACTGATTTTGTTTGGGAAAAGATAACGCAACTTTTAAAAGTAACAATAAAATACATACATACATACATACATACTTTTTTTTACATACATAAGTATCATCGAGATACTATTATAGTTTTATTAATATTTCTAATTAGTTTTGATATTTTTTGTTTTCATTTTAATTTTATTCAAAGTTTTAGTAATTTTGTGCATTTTGTCATTTTTAGATTAATCAATCAATCACCATCATGTTGCTCCAAATCAAACTTTTTTTTTTTTTTTTTGTGGAATGCAGTTATCGGATGCAGTTATTTTAAGGTGTCCTTGTTACAATGTAATTATTAATTTAAGTTCTGAGTAATATTAATTACTCAAATTACATAAACAATTTTCTCTAGGGTTAGGGTTTGCTTTAGGGTTAGCTGCATGCAATTACACATCATTTACTGTTGTAACATGTGTAACAAGAACACTGTAAAATAAAGTGTTACCCAGTTATCTTCCATACAATGGCAGTTTGTGGTGTCTAAATCTGTCAAGCTCTAAAAAGCTTGAAAAAACACAATTAACGTCTAATATATAGCTGCACATTCAAAGTCGTGTATGACATTTAGCTATAACAAATGACATTTTCGCATCAATGTCAAACCATGGCTTCAGAAATCTTGGAATATAGTGCATGTCAAATGGACTACTTGTCCTTTTTGGAGCTTGACAACTGTGGTCACCATGAGCTGTTGCTGTTGATCTGTGAAATTTAGTATGAAAATTTCTCCTTTTGTGTTCGACTGACAAAAATAACAGGATATGAGTTTAAAATGGCATAAAGCTGAGTAAATAATTACGAGGTTTTCATTTCAAAGTGAACTATTCCTGTAAACTATGAATAAAGCTAACTTGGCTCTAAATGATGCTAATGTTTTCCCATTATCCCATCATGCTGGAAGACACATTATTGTAAATGTTCCCATACATGTTCACTAATAAACTTCTGCAACATCCATTAATTCAGAACTTGATCTTTAGCCAAAGCAAATTTGCTTTTGCATCAATATCTCATGCTGAGCCCACGCAGTAAAGAGTTAAAAGCAGGTCTGTGGCAAGGACAAGAATAAAAATGATCGTGCCTAGTTAGGTTTTAGTTTTACACATTTCAGGGCCCCTGCAGCATATGCCCATAACCATTTCACCCTCTTCCTGCGTTACCTGTACACGGATGGCTATGTCAGGAACTGGACCATTAGGTCGCCACATTGTGGTATGCTTTTGTGGGAGTGTGTTTAAGAAAACGGGGGGAGGGAATCTTCAGACCCGAGGTTAACGAGACCCTCGGTGCGATTACCAGACACCCAGGAGCTGCTGCGCACTACCTCATTCTGATGCACTCTACGGAAAGTAAATAAGATTTAAATAATAATAAATTAGATAATTTAGGAGCCTGCCTTCTCCCGTCAACCTGAGAGGCTTGGGGCCAAATAGGAGAACAGTCGTACCTTCTCTTTTATGTTAATGCGGTCTCTGACTGGCTCGAAAGGCCTGGAGAATGGGAAACACATGTCCAGTTCTGCACAGATGGCACAAATTGTTCTTTCATTCGGTGGACATCGGCTCCCTGAGAAACTGCAGTCAGAGCCGGCCCTTACAATAATAGTTTGAGGGGCTTGTCTGCCCTCAGATACTTAGCAGTAAGGAGCCCAACTCACCTTGGGCCTCCGTATGTACTGCAGTCAAAGCGTAGGGGCTGCATGGGGAATCATTTACATGCTCTGCTGTGGGCGTCTCTGCAGACACAAGTGTCCTTCCTGCACACCTCACAAACCAAGTCATTGTGCGCCTGCTGTTGCTGTTAATGTAATTTTATTGTAAGACTGTTCTGTTACTGCTTGAATGTTTGATCAATGCAAAATACCCCTATAGGGTGCACAGCAATGTTTCCTATGAGTTGTGTGCATGTTTCCACACTTTTGATGTTGCTGCCACGCAGACCAGAAAGAATTGTCTTCAGAAGTGAACAGACAGCATTTGAGCTAGAGTTATCTGCATGTCCATTTTTAAAATTTAATGAATTTTTTCTTGTTTTGCAGTAGTAATCTGTAAAAGATCAATTTACTGAGAAGTAAAATATTCATATAAAATATACATAATTTTGAGCCTTGAAGATATATTTACTTGAAAACAAGACAAAAAAAAAAATACTGTTTCTATTTTTTTTTTTTTTTTTTTTTTTTTTACAGTGTACTAAATTTGCAAGAAAAAAAGTTTAAAAATAAAGCAAACACAGTAATATCTCTGCATAACTAACCAAATTAAACAATGATATTTGCAATAAGGTTAATACAGGTAAAAGCCACTTTTTTCAGTTTTTAAATCTAATACAGTATTTCTTCTTGTTTTCCCTTTCCATAGAGTAGTGGATTGTAGATAAAAAGGAATTGTCTAAGCGGCGGAGCCATTTAGCTTAATATTTTACCCATTATTAAACACCATTTATGAGAAATTATCAGAAGGAACTGTTTAAAATGAAGCACTCTCAAAGGGTCTACCAAAATATGATAAAGAATGTAATGAAGAAATGAACTGTTCTGCATTAGATGGTTATTAATATTTATAATTCTTTTCTAAAGCTTGTCTTAGTGGTGCAGTCTGTTTCTACTCAGACGGCTAAAGGGGCTGCCCAACAGAAATACGTTTCAGCAAGAACAAATATTTGAGGTAACAATGGTGAACATTTGGTAATTATTACTATTTTTATTAGTATTATTATTATTCACTGTCAGAAATAAGGTACAGCGCTTGTCACTGCAGGGGCAGTACCCTAAGGTACAAAAGTGAAAAGGTACTAATATGTACCTTTAGGGTACTAATATGTACCATTTAGGGGTAAGTAAGGTACAGCTAGTAAGGTCACTTTTGTACTTTAGGGTACTGCCCCAGTGACAGCGCCGTACCTTTTTTCTCTGAGAGTGAAAATATCAGTATTAATGCTAATATTGTAAACGTCCAGAGCTACATCATGCACAACTGTCTATAAAATGTTTGAAAATGCTTAGTTAGTTTATTGACTTTCTTTACATTAAAAGTCTAATATAAATAAGAGCGGGGATAAAATAAAACTAATTTGACAAGAGTTTTACTTTTGTATTAAATCATGAGAACGTTTTAGCGCAGTGTGCATCCAGACTCATAAATACTCATGAGAAAAGGCCTGCATGTGAATGCTCTAAATAAAAGTGCTTTCACCTAGTGAAGTAATGTGCTTAAATCAGGCCCACGAGAGTGTCCCATTTGTCTATTGGAATGCTTTATGAGCAAGCTTTTGGAAGTGATTGTGTTAGACACTTCGATTTGTGAGGTACTTGTCTATTACTAACAATCATTCCCAGATGTGTTATTTTAATTAAATATATAGATTAGTTTAATTGTTTCATATACTGCCTGTGCTGCGTGTTATTTATCTTGCATACCCAGCACAGTTCAATTCACTCTCTGTAATTAAAAGATTCCCTGGAAAATATCCAGACTTCAAACGGTTGGGTTTGCAGGAGAATGGCAGCTGTATAGCACTCTCTTAATTCCCCCAATTCTTGTGTAATTCATTTTAAAACAATAATTCTTAATTATAACTGTGTCTTAATGTCTGTGTAATATTTTGTTTCATTTGGGTCAAATGTAATTTATTAGAATTCATTGAATTGCATAAGAAATTATAAAACATATAGTTCTGGTCCTGAATGTTGATGCATCACTGTGAGACTAACTAACCTTAGATTACAGCATGTCACTAGTCTATTTCTTTAAAGAACTTGCTTAAAATAACAAATGTGTGCACTTAATATTTTAGGCTAAGAGCAAATAGCAATAGATTCTATTTACACTAAACAGCCGTATTTTCATAGTGATATGCTATTTACACTAAGTGCAAATAGCAATAGATTCTATTTACACTATGTAAAATTAGCAGTTTTTTGCAATAAATAGTAGCTAGATACTATTTGCACCTCAGTATTTTAGTACATTATAAAACAGCATGCAGTGATAACATATGGAGTGTAAATGATTATATTTATTAAATAAATGCCGCCTTATTGGGTCAATAAAGCTCTTCATACACCTACCCCTAATCCTGCCCGATAAACACTTTATTATTAAATAAGAGTTAGGCACTTTAATTCCACTTTTCACTTTTTTTTTCTTTTTTTTTTCTTTCATATTTATTGAAAATAAATGCTTTTCCAATCTGATATATGATGGGAAAAGGGAGAATAATGAGATCGGCAAAAGGCGAATTCGAACTCGGGACGATTGCATTGAAAGTATGTGCTATGCACCTTATTCCATACACCACTGCTGCTGACAGTTCTCAGGTGTTTTTTTGTTTGTTTGTTTGTTTTTGTACTTTTGTCCAGACATTGGTGGGTGGAGTTAGTGTAAATAGCCTCTGCCAACAAGGTTGGCTATTTGCACTTAGTGTAAATAAACACTCTAAATATATTTTATCATATGACAACAATTCTATAAAAGCAATATTGACACTTGAGGCTATCATATGTATATTGTACATGTAGTCATAGCTAAAGGGGTTAAAAGCTAACAACGCCACTACAGTATAGTCACATCCTCTTCTACCTTACTGCTTAAAAATAGAATAAAATAGGTTTTACCTTTTTTTTTTTGTTTTTTTTTTTTAAACATACAAATTTCCCCCACCAAAGTGGTCTATAACAGTGCCTCTCAAACCTGACCTGGTGACTCCCTACCACTGCACATTTTGTATGTCTACCTCATCGGATACACCCAATTCAAGACTTGCAGTCTCCATAAATGCCAAAACAGCATCATGACAACAATCCATAAAATGCATAAACATCATCTTGCAGCAAGATGATGTGGTTAGGACATACCAGTAGCTAAATCATGCTAACCAGTCCAACATTTGTTTCCCCCTCCCCTGGATTGTATTAGTCAATTTTTGAATGACAACTACAAGGCAGTCAGTGAGTGCTGTTTACTTAACGCCTGACAGATTTTGAGCATGGCCTGATCATTCCTCCAGAGGCTGAAATCCTATCTAATTGTGAGAACAGCAGTGGGATACACTATTTAGCCACTACATGTGTAACCGATTTCCACTTCATGAATCCCATGATATGGGAAATGCATAACTTATTCTTAGCTCATATTTCCTTTGGATTCATTCTGAGCGAAATAATAACAGAATGGCCTAACATGCTAATTGGATAGCATTTCACCCATAATACCACCCAGAGCTATTAGATGTTTTTGTTCACAGAAGCAAATCAAGTAAGACGTTTCCCCTGACTTCAGCAAAGTACTCTTCGAAGACTAAAACGAGAATGATGAAGAGTTTGGCCAAAGGCTGAACAGGACAGGGCTTTTGAGAGGTTTAAGGCTCAATTGTAGGTCTCATATTCATTTCCTTTCTCTCTTCAAGCCCATGTGTCACACCGGGTTTTTTCGGAGAGCCTTGTTAGCAGTAATTAACAGCAGTGGGTTCCATTGTACACCCAAGTAATTTCCCCTACTAAATACCACTGCGGCTGCCTTGAGCTTTTCATTCCAGCCCATGCCTTCCCAAAGCTCCCTTAAGTTGGTGAATTTTCCCATGATAGCACTGTGGGTTGTGGCAGGATGGGGCTGGGGCAGTACACAGTGTGTCAACGTGGGGCTGAACCACAGGGTCAGGCCCAACCAAAGGCTTTCACAAACAGGGGCCTGAACTCTATTACAAATGCAAATCCAAGCTCTAAGTAAGAATTGTTTTAAGGGTACAATGGAGCTAAAGGACTTACCAATCCCCTCTCCAACGGTCCCTCTTCTCTCTAGCTCTTTCTCTCCCTTTCTTGCACCTTAGGTTTCCCTCCTTTGCCAACACATAGGTCTCTTTTTGTCTGTCTTACCAAAATTCTGCAGCCTTCCCCCATTGTTCCGGCACTTTCGCTGATTTCCTTCCCTGCCAGCATCCGACAATAGCCTTATATGAACAACTTTGTTACCACCATTGTCTGTATATCAGAGTAATGTTGCACCATTTTGTTCCTAGTTAGAAGAATTAAAACCTTACAACACACATTGCCAAATGAATTGTCGGATTTACATCTCATTTCACTCGATTTTTTACTTGTGATACTGAATGCCTCTTGTCACAAAAGCTGCTCTGAAAAATAGGGGCCAATTTAGATGCACAGTAACAGCTTAATATAGCCCACCGGATACAGCCATTTCATCTTCAAAAAGGGAAGCATTTAGTCCTATGCTCACAGCTTTAATTAGAGGTGGTTCCCTTCGTTATTTAGCATGCACACAAAAGCCCTGCTAGCTGACCTACAAAATGGTGGTCAAGGCATGCTATTATTTGTCTAATGAAAGAAGTGAATGTCCTCTAAAGGGGTGGGTGAGGAGTTCAACAGGCTTGGTAGTCAAGGGCTAAGATAGTTGTGGTTGGACATGTCTCTATTGAGCTGCATGGTACGGCTCAGTGGCTATGAACGGGACAGATGCCCATACATCTCTAGTCTAAACAGGTCACCACCAATGCAACTCAACAAGAGCCTGTTAATTCAATCTCTAGTGCTTAAATGCATAAAAGCAAAGCTTTCCAAAAGATCACGCTTGAGAATTTTTAGGAACCTACAAGTGAATTTCAAGAATCTAATGCAGTGATCATAACCTCTCGATGTGACTTTACCAAAGAAAAAGTGAAAGCAATTTCATGCCACACAGTTGCAAAACTTAGAGACACAGGTTATGTTCAGTTGAAAGGGGTGTTATAGCTGATCCTCTGGGTTAGGTCCTGCTCTCCACACTTTCACAATTCAATGAACGTGTTCTACAGCTCTCTTTCTTAAGTACTACAAAGCACAAGGGTATCAATGAGCCTGAGCTTTGGGAAGGCCCAGCCTGTTGAGATCCGTACAGGCAGAGCAGGAACAGCCATGTCTCTTTAATGATTGCGCTTGAGCACACACGAGCCACCCACCATCTACTGACTACTGAACTGTCACCTCCAGACCACCATCTTAATTTAGCTAATGAGAAAGCACCTCAAAACTTAGCACCCTCCTTTTCTAGCTCACTCCCATCTGCTGCAACCTTCACAAACCTCTAGATCAAGACTCATGGCATTGTTTGTTTTTGTTATATGTAAATTGGTTTGGGATTCTCTGGGGTCCAGTTTGTACCACATGCAGCTTTGTTTTTTTCCTCTTCTCTTTCCTCACACTGAAAATAGGGCCAGTCCCAAGAGAGGGTAGATGGGCTGCGCTGGACTAACTATCATGCTTAGTCACACAGAGGGTCAAGTTATGGGTCTTACCTCTTGCTGTTTCCTAAAGAGATTGGTGGTTTCATGAAGCAGTATTTACATAGATTGTGGGTCATTCACAACAGTTCTGCTTGTTTTTTGAGAAACAGTTGTTTGGCTGCCCAGTTTGCTTTGACAAGAACTGATTATCTGCTGCCTTTGCAGCCTTACAAAGAAGAGTGCCTTTAAAATTGCAAAGTTAAAAAAAAAAGAAGCCCAAAGTACACTTAAGTACACAGAGAACAATAGTTTGATGTTGTTCTGTTTCATCTGTCACACCATACAGAGTATGTGCAGTTAGAAAAATTTGCCAGTGCACGTACAGTACGCAAATACTATGATGATAATGGATTTTAAGTAATGCACACTGTACGCACACTCTAGCATACACATAAAAAATGGAGTACACTTAGGGCTTTACAATGGAGTTCTCAGTTTTGTCTCATTTAAAGGAATAGCTTACCCAATTTTGTGATGTCTTGCCAAATCTGTATGACAGACTTTCTTCTGTGGAACACAAAATAAATTAATTATATGGATAAAAACAATTTAAAAACAAAAGAAAGCAAGTCATACAAGTAAGTCTTAAGTATCAATATTCTTTCCTTAAAAATTCATAAGAAATTAAAAAAAAAAAGACAGTATTTTGTTAGACACAAATGAGACAACTCATAGTTAGGGTATATAACTATAACACTACTGTGGACAGAATATCCCACATAATTTGGTCTTGGGAGAATTTGATAAGAAATGTGCGCTTTCATATGAAACGCTCATGTTTTGAGAGGGTTTTTTTTTTTTTTTTTTTTTTTTTTTTTGGATTGGGAGAAATGTTTGAGACTTTGAGATTTCTTCTCAAAGTCTAGTGGAGTAAAAACATAAACTGAAAGTCTCCATTTGCTCTCCTTTTTATCTTTGTTCTGTTCAAGGAGAAATAGCTGAGATGTGCAAAATAATTTTTGAGATTTGTTTTCTGTGGGATTCCTCCCTTTAAAATTAACTATTCTGAGTGAATTAAGTATTGGAGAAATGTCAACTGGATTATTTTCTGATTATTTTGCACTTACTGTGTAGCATCAGTGACCCTTGATTATGCAAATGGTATGGAGTTGTAAATGTTGGGCAGTTTGTTTAGGCAACACACATTCCAGTGTTTAACCCCATTTAATGGTCTATTATGACTACAAAACTCCACACCAAGAGTCCACGGTCTTTTTCTGCACGACCAACCCTGTATCCTGATATAAATCTGTTTGTAATTTGGGTCGCCCCAAGCAGCAGAAGTGATTCTGTGTTCTGTGGCCTTTCATTCTATTGAGCAAGAGCTGTAGCTAATGGATGACTGGCTCTGTGATTAACTCAGTCAAATGTCTGTGGCTTGGATTCAACAAGATTCTTCTGGTTTTTACAGGTTTGTTCTATTTACTTAAGAGAAGAATTAGTAAGTGCCACAATGATCCCAATTTTTTGCCAACAATTTTATTTTAGGGTTACTGGAGAAGGTTTTATTAATAGTGTGACATTTTGGTGGCTGCTTACCACAATCTGACAAATAACAAATCATTAATCTTGATATGGGCATGCTTCTATCACAGAAAATGGCTGTATTGTTACTTCTTTATAATGATAATTGATGATAGTGTGGGATTTATTTTCATAAACAACAAATACAAACACTGATTTCCCTCACTGAGCACATCAGAGCAGTCAAGTTACTTTTCCCTTCTATGAATGAAGTATGTAGGTCCCAAGAGAGTTTGACCAAACAGCGACACCAGACTTCTCACAAATAGCTCCGGTTGGTAGTAAAATCCTCTCTAGTTGGGGTTTGAGTTTTCTGCACTCTTTTAAAATGGGAAAGATATTTTCTTTCAGATTTATAATAAATAACCCGGCTGTAGTTTACACTTTTTTAAAACTTTTTTTTATCCTATATTTATGCCATACAAAACGGTCACATATAATGAGGCCAACTTAAATTGCTTCTCTGCAACAATGATATAATCCAACCATAATATTTGTTTAGGCACATAGGCATGTAATGGAGGATATGACTGACAGTTGGAGACCTTAATTAATTTCATCAGAGGCAGTATCTCACGGTTTTCTATAGCTTTATAAAAATAAAAAAAAACCTGAACTCTGTTGTAAGTTCTTGCAGAGAAGGCAATCCCATTACACTGAATTATAAAAAAAGAAATCCAAGATGATTATGTTGCTAAGATTACTTGTTTTCTTTATAAATTATTAAAAAAATATGCATAATTTATAATAATTTATACATATACTTAATTTATAATTCACTAAAAATGAAAAGTTGTATTTAAAAGTACTTTACCCAATATTTATGTGTGCCGAGTATTTTATGCGCATTAAAGTATCTCATTGTTAGCTTAGCAACATGCCAATGGCAAACTATTCACATCAAATGTGAAACAATTATTCCTTGTGCTTGTGAGGAACGGTCGCTTTAAGTTCTCTTTCAGTTAAGAAGTTGTCTTTGTAGACAGAAAAACACTTCATAAGGTTTTGGACCACAGCCTATTAATGTTTCATCTCATAACATTTATTGTTTTGTTGCACCTCATTTTCCCCAAACATTTAGTTCAGTTTGTGGAAACATCTGAAAAGTGGTTTACTTTATTGGGTGAAACTCGACAGAGAAGTTCAACACAGTTTCTATGAACTTGCTTGCCCGCTCACTTTGGCTGAACATACGGCTCTTTATGTGTGAAACACTGTCTGCTATTGTTAGCCTCCAGTTCCCACTGTGGTCTCGCCAGATTGGAGCTCCAAGCTCTGCCTGACAACATGGTGTAAAATCCTATTTGCATTGTATTTGTCCGTGGAATCGTCAAGCCTGTGAGCTGTAGAATCACCCACTTCTCCCCTGCCAAGCCCTTCATCTTCATCACCTCTCTCTCTTTCCTTCACACACATTCACACACACACACACTCTTTCTCACTCTCCCTCTCAGTGAGCGTGCCGGCACTCTCTCAGACCACCACCCACCGTCCTTAATCAACACTCTGAAGACACTCTCTTCACAAGTGCTCACATAAGTAATAAAGGAGACCAGACATCGCATGCTGATTAAATCACTCAACTTAGCTGCTAGAGTAATCCAGCCTAGCTTAGTCTTACCTACAGTATAAACTAGTAAATAAACTAGTAAATATAAAACCTATAGGATAAATCTATAGAATAAACTTGTACAGCGCCTCATAACTGATTTTGCCTTAAGACCCATATTTTATATACAGTAGGACATCTAATTGGGACTCACAACCATCAAAACTAGTAAACAAAATTGTCCTTCAATTCAATTATTTAAAACCTATTAATAAAGGGAAAAATATATTTTTAAAAAATATATTATAAATATATAAAGCCTGCACACAATATTTATAAAAAAAAATAATAAATAAAATAAAATGTATATATATATATATATATATATATATATATATATATATATATATATAAAATGCAAAATTCACATTCTAAATGTCTTCATTTCAATGGTTCCGCACTCTCTGCACCCAGTAAAGTGGACGGAGGCTTGGTTCTATCCACCGGTTTTTGATTGGATAAGGCAGATTTGAATGCTACCTTGTAGTCGATTGTAAGAAAGGTACAGGGTTTAAACTGACTAAATGATTGGAGAAGTCTGGAGTACATTACCAGAAAGAATTCCATTGTTTCAGTGGAAGATCAAGTTATGCAAACATAACATGTAGTTTGATTTTACGCACAACCCTGGATGTTACAATGAAAAATATATATAAAGCTGGTACACAATTTTAAGTTGCATTCTATTTGCATTTAGGGTCACACTTTAGGGTCCAATTCTCACTATTAACTAACTATTAACTATGACTTTTGCCTCAATAAACTCCTAATTACTGCTTAATAATAGTTAATAAGGTAGTTGTTAAGTTTAGGTATTGGGTAGGAATTGGGTAGGATTAAGGGATGTAGAATATGGTCATGCAGAATAAAGTACTAATGAACAGCCAATATCCTAGTAATATGCATGCGAATAAGCAACTAGTCAATAGTGAGAATCGGACCCTAAACTAAAGTGTTACCGCATTTAGCATTGTTTTTTTCTGCTATCAAACTTGCGAGCCGATCTTGATCTTGCACCAGATCTCATAAGACCTAGTCTCAAGTAATTATTTCATGAGGTAGTGATTTCATATGAATTTGTATGATGTGATTTTTAGAAAACATAAGCATGAAGGCCCATCCCTAACCCCACTGAAGGAGGTGTAATCAGACCATATAAAAATGTACAAATGAGGTTGTACAAATTCATAAGAATTAGCCATCAATTCATCACACAAAATAGTAATGAATTGACATGAGAGTGTGTTGTGCGAGCCACACGTTGAGAAGCACTGACTTTGTAACCAACTCCAATCCCGATAGAAGTTGTTACTCCTGAATTCCTATCTTGTAACCTGCTGGACTGACAGAAGCGAAAATGGAGGAATTGAAACAATCCCTTTGAGGTATCTGACACAGAGGCCATCCTGGCGTGATCTTCTTTCATAGTCCCTTGCCTGGGGAAAAGACTGGGGCAGCCTGCATCATAGAGAACTCTTTTGGGAACTTCAGGCAAACAAGCATCAACCCTTCTCTTTCACAGCATCCTATCTGCTTCACTATAACCGAGCTATTACAAATTATTTGTTTTCCTTCAGATTTGCTACCATCAGTCTCAATTCTGAGTCAAACTTTCCAAATTATTCAGAATTTTTAATAATAGCTCGCTGACTCCAAAACATGTGGATTAATAGCAAAAGGCATTTATTAATATTCATACTCTGGGATACCAGGAAAATAAAGGCTTATTTATTGTGCACTCAAACTTTAGCAGCAACAGAAAAACAACGAAGCGGCACCATTTTTCTACTGTCCCTCTACAGCTCTGACAGCTGTGTGTAACCGTGTTCCATCTCATGTCTTCATCTGAGTCTCCCTGGAGAAAGAGCAGTGGCCCCCACCCTGGGCTGCCAGTGAAAACAAATCGTCACGGTGATCAGGCTTGCCAGTTACCCACTGTGGGTGGGGATTGGGATATAATAGGGGTGAGTAATGAAAGGCGACAGAGAATTCGAGTGCTGGGGCCGAGGTGCTCCAGCAACGCCCCAGAGAGCAGGTGCGTGAGGATAATGCCGCTAAAACCCGTGTCCACAACTCCACGCAGGGCATGGGGAACTAATGAGGGGTCGGGTAGATAATTGAGTTGCCGTATTAGTCTTTGAATATCAGCTCGGACGTCAAGGTGTACAGAGAGCTCAGCCCCTTCATATCCAGATGCGTCTCTGTGAGGCAGAGCCATTTTTCACCCATCTCATTACTCTACGTTTACAGCCCCCTTCTCAATGTTTTACGGCATACAGTAAACCCCGGCATAAACGTACGCCAGCCTTTCTATTAGGCTTTATTGAGGGAGGATCACTCCGACAAGAGTCTTTTATTTACTGCTTTGCTTCACAATGTCAAGCTCAGGCTCTGGATATTTTGAGGACTTTGTTGGAGATTGAGGCAATTCATTTCATGTCGTCAACATACCTCTTTTGTTCTTTCTACGTCCCCATTGTTTTTTCCCCTGCTAAATTATCTTTTAATGTTCAGATTACCATCCTCAGATTCATGTTCCCTGTTTGTCAATGACTCATCATGGAAAGCTGAATCAGGGATAAAGTGTTTAGCTCCTAATGGACTGAGACACAAAATCTATACACAATAACAATGGACAAATGTGGTATACCTTAAAGGAAAAGTGCACCTAAATACATAAAGAAGAACATTTTAGCATACTTTTAAAAAAGAGAGTACTTTACTTAATAAGAATATACTTTAAATGAATATACTTAAGTGCAAACTGAATGTAATGTTTTTGAACACATAACTGCATGTTAATTTTGAATAAATGAAAATGTATTAGAGTTTAAATTTTGATTAAATAAAGTTAGCTGAACTTTAAAGTGCTTTTTGACCCACTTACGTGGACTTAAGTACATGCATGTAATTTCATAATTATTTTTATTGTCTTTGAAATATGGTTAAAATGTATCATAATATGTATGAATGTACTGACAAGCATTTATTGTAAACTAAAATATACTTTAATGACATTTCTATTGAAACTTGCATGTCATTTAAATATATTTGCAATTACACATTTATAATGACGAAGTTACAATTTAGTACATTAAAATTTAGTACAATAAAATATGTTAACTTTAAATATCAAATATGCATTAGTATGTTAGTCAACACATAAAAATAACTGTGCTTCTATAAAGCATGACCAAAGATCATTAAAACAATGATTTAAAATCTACTTTAAAGTAAAACTTTTTACAAAGTGCACTTTTAAAAAAAATACTTAAGCGTGGTATACTTTAAGCATTAGTATTAGTTCACTTTCATATAAAATTTTCCTGATAATTTACTCACCCCCATGTCATCCAAGATGTTCATGTCTTTCTTTCTTCAGTCGAAGATTTTTGATGAAAACATTCCAGGATTATTCTCCTTATAATGGACTTCAATGGCCTCCAAACGGTTGAAGGTCAAAATTATAGTTTCAGTGCAGCTTCAAAGGGCTTAAAACGATACCAGACGAGGAAAGCTTACGCTGTATGTCCTACGCCTTCCCTATTCAACTTACTGAACAAACGCAGCGCCAGTTAAATTTTTTCCGTAAGTAGAATAGAGAAGGCGTAGAACATACAGCGTAAGCTTTTTGAAGAATACGAAAGTACGGTTTTGGCGGAGGCACTTGGAAGGCGATCATTTGTTTATATAAAGCATATACATTTAAAAAAAAATTTGAAAATGGCGAATCGTTTTGCTAGAGAAGACCCTTATTCCTCATCTGGTATCGTTTAAAGCCCTTTGAAGCTGCACTGAAACTATAATTTTGACCTTCAACCGTTTGGAGGCCACTGAAGTCCATTATAAGGAGAATAATCCTTGAATGTTTTCATCAAAAACCTTAATTTCTTTTCGACTGAAGAAAGAAAGACATGGACATCTTGGATGACATGGGGGTGAGTAAATTATCAGGAAAATTTTAATGAAAGTGAACTAATCCTTTAAGTGGCCTTTGGTTTTATTCATGTATTATTTGCAAGCAGTCTTTGAAATATACTTTTAAGATTTGAAGAACCTTTTCATATGGCTATGTTGTCATTATTGACTCAACCTCGTGCCATTCCAACATCAGCACAACCGATCACTCTTCACACCGATCACAGCAATAATAAATAAAAATCCCTTTGGGCTAAACTTACCTCATTGTCTGTGCCTCATTAGAAACCCACTACAATGGCTCAAGTCGACTTGAAATATAATGTGCAAGTCATATTGAATACTTCTATGACTCTTTTACGTTTTTTTTGTTTTGTTTTGTTTTGTTTTGTTTTGTTTTGTTTTTTTAGAGCTTGACAGCACATGTTCCTATTTCATTATTTGGAAAATAAGCTACCAGGAGAGAGGAACCATGATGATGCTATAAATATTTAAAATATTAAGAAAAGTGTTTGTGATCTTAAAAACTGGATTACACAATGATTACTGTTGGATTTAACACACCCCACACAAACCTAAGTGAAGATAAGGAGAGACTAAATAAACAGGCACCTGGGTCTCCAGCAGATCACAGAAGGAACAGATGGATTGCGTGATGCTGTGAAAGATGAAGAGAGTGTGCCAGATCTAAGCAAAGTACTTTATCAAACTGTAATCCACAGCTTGTAAAATGATAGAAGAACTCAGACAATCTTTTTCCACCTTAGTCAGTACATTTAGACATAAATACATAACAGCAATGTCAGATACAGGCACAGGTGATAGACAGTCATCTACGGCATTCTCTGGGGCAGCATCCCAAAATAAATTGCTTTGACATACATAGTCGCAGCCAGCTATGAGGTCACCAAGGTCCGGACCTCTGAAAATTGGAAGTTCTCTAAATTACTAATTAGCCATTTAAAACTCCTCCTGAGTGACTGCATGTATAATTCAGTTTAGACAGTTCGCTAGATTGTTTAGTGTCTGTGGTGTGAAAATGATGGATAGCGATTCATGTTGCTGCGAGACGCTGACTGAGCGAGAGTTGTTTTTTCCACTTAATGTGACACTTTAGAAGTTAATAAAGTGTTATTTCCAAAACACAAGATTTGAACTTATTTCACTTTATTTCTTTATTGTATTTTTTGTTTTGTTTTTTTTTTGGGGGGGGGGGGGGGGGGGGGGGGGGGCTTGTTTCCACAGCACTTAAACTGACAGTAAAGAAAGAAGGCCCCACAGACAGGATGACAGGATGCCACATTCGGTAAGACAAACGCAATGATCATCTTGATATTATCTGTAAGAAATGGTGTGAACGCTATATAACTCTACTACGATCTGAGGAACAAGTAGGTTACAGAATAAAATATGCCAAATATGCAAACACTGACCAAGAAGAAGACTATGCTATTTCATTTAGTTTAGTAGTTAACCTTCCACAAAGTCATGCTAAAAAACATTCATAAGAGCACAGACAAAGTTCTTATTACTTATCATTCATATAGCAATGCTTATAATTAACTATTATTGCATGAACAATAAACAAATAAAACAATTACCTAGCCTATAGGAAGGTATTAACAAATATGCTGCAATAAATAAATATGATGCAATAAATAAGGTCTAATTTAACAATGTACATCCTCCAAAACAGACAGAACAGAGAGTGTACATGTCTGTAAATTGTAAAACATTATCTTAAATAAAACATCTTTCACAAAACATGCAGTGCATATAATGAGTTACATTTGTAGCTGTTATAATAGCACAATTCTTAACACCCCCACCCCCTGTATGTGTCGATAAAAAAAAGGTGCTCAGTGTAATAAAATATCACCAGGTTCTAAAATATTTTATCCAAATAGAGCCATTTTGAACTATACTGACTACCCCATTAGTGAAGCAGCTCACTAAAATATTCAACATCTGAATGATTTTCAAACCTGCTGAGAAGGTACAACACAAAGCAGTACCACAGGCATTTCCCCCGAGGTGTTTACCTGAATTGCAAAATGTCAAAATGCTAAGATTTCATTTACCTCCGTTCAGCTAAAAAGACAAATTTAAATGCCAATAGATACTGAAATGATACATATATCACCTAAATGCCTCTAAAGAATAAGGAATGTTCCGTGCAGTAATAATATTTAAAAATAACAGAAGCAGTTCTTACGATTCAATTAATGAACTACATAGTCAAACCTGTAACTAAAAAGGGATAGTTTATTAAATAAATATAATTTACTCACCTTCATGTTGTTCCAAACCCAAAGGTCTTTATTTCTTCCAAAGACACAAAAGGTGATTAGGTGAAAATGTTGTCTACTCCTTTTCACATAATGAAAGTGGGCTTGCAAGCTGCAAAATGACAAAAAGCACTGTAAATGCCACTTTAAATTGGTCCATATGATATATTCAAGTGTGTTATATTCATATCCATGTGTTATATTCAAGACTTCTGAAATCATACAACAGCTTTGAGTGTGGAACAGTCATCATTAAAAAAAAAAAAAAAAACTATTTGAATGCACAGCTTGACGGGACTGTGCCAGGATGTCTGGTCACCTTCACGTTTTTTTTTTTTTTGTTTGTTTGTTTTTTTATAAAAAGTAAACTCTGACTAATTACAATACTACAAAGAAGAGACAGTCTCTATGGTATGTCAGTTTTCACTATAGGGCTTTGATGATCAACCATCTTGACGTTCTTTGAAATGTCAGTTGCCGAAAGCTGAAATATCACAAAAGAAACTGCTTATGTTGTTCTGGACTGTTTGAGTTTGAAGTTTTACACATTCTGATCTCTTCATTCTTTAAAATTCCTTTTTTATACTGAAATTTCTATTAAAACACTTAGCAATGTATAGACAGACAAGGTGCAAAATAACTGCCCCTGATCCTAAACATACTTGGCATCTGACATATTGTGTTGACCTCAGCAAACGATCTTCCAACATATTCTTTGGCTTTACAGATGCACACAATACATCAACACAAGGACAAGAGCGTTGTTTTACTCGCCTAAAAAACTTAACACATTGGCTCTATTAACATGTTCACGTCAAACTCGTTCATTGTGTATAGAATGGTTGATCTCGGTAAATACAGAATAATCTGCTCATGATGCTATTTCTTTAGGTTAGCACATCCACAGCACCACTGAAATATCAAAGACAGAATTTATTTAAAAGCTAATTATCTCATTCAGTTATTCAACTGGCCCTCCAGAGCTGTTCACTCATTTACAGTAAAATTCAAATTAGTTTCAGAGAGTGATTACACTGTTGTGGGTATTCAAGCTCAGACTTTGTCTACAGTTCACCTTCCACACCAACAGTCTTGAGTGCACTCATCTGAATTGTGCTATATTCTCTCGCTAATGGTTATGAATCCCCTAAGCGTTTTCATTTAGATTTCTGAATTATACTAAAATATTACTTCAGTTTTCACTTCATTGATTCATCTCAAGTAGAGGTCAGATGCATCAGATGCGGAACGCATTCTTTGTTGACTTTTCAAAGTGAGTCGTGTTGGATACGTTTACGCACGAACAAGCACAATGCAGTCTGAATTGTGGACAATGTCTGTCAGAGCCCTGCTCAAGCACAATTGTGTCCTTTTCAGTAAAAGACACACCAATAAAAATGTCTGGTGAGAAAGCTCAACAATCCATCAGCCCATTGGCCAACGGTCCCTCAGGATTCACAGGCTGCCTGTCTCACAGCTTTATCAATGTGGGGGTGGTCTGAACAAGCCCAACAATTAGTTCACTTGCTTTCTGAATCCAGCGGGAAGACAATGAGAAAGTGGGTGGTTTTAGGGTCATTCTTAGGATTGTGTAAAAAATAATTAAGTGTACTTATCGACATCTGTTAGTATTGAATGCCATTTAACAACCATGGGAACAATTTCTTAATGAATGGAAGCTTTAAAACAAGGCTAGGCAATATATTTTGATTATTCATATTTTTGCTAAAATTAAATGGATGGTTTTAGTGTGCTTAAGTTTCCTAAAGGCATACCCCTGGTTTCACAGACAAGGCTAAAGCCTAGTCCCAGACTAAAATGCATGTTTGAGCCATTTTAACTGAAAGTAACTTGCACAGACGTATCTTAAAATATATCAGGCACGTTTATAAAAGCTACTTAAATGTCCCAATTGAACTAAGGCCTAATTCTGGCTTTATCTAAGCCCTGTCTGTGAAACCAGGTTAAAGGTGATGATACACGGGGCAACTTTTTGAGCAATGTTGCCAGGCAATGTCGCCAAGAGATGATGCTTGGGCGCTTTCCCATTGAGAACGGGAAACAAATTTCGATCTAAAGTATCCAGATAGAAATTTGTTGCCCATTCTCAATGGGAAAGTGCCCAAGCATCATCGCTCGGCGACATTGCCCAGCAATTTTGCTTAAAAAAGTTGCCCCTTGTATCATCACCTTTAGTTTACTTAATTAGTCATTAGTTTGTCAGTTCATTACACTGAAAAAAAACAATAAGTGAAATTTACTTAATTTTTCTTTTGCAAGTTTTTGCATGCATATTTTTAAAGTACATTTCAAATATGGAATTAAGTAACTCTACTTAACTAAGTTAAGTAAAATTAACAAAGAAAATAAGTAATTTTAACTTGGCCAGTATAAGGTTAAGTAATTTCTACTTAGTTGAAGTTTCTTTTGCAATACATTTTACTCAAACAATATAACACTGAATTAAACCATGCTTTTAAAGTGTATGCTTTACTTAGAAACATCTAAGTAGATAATACAATAGATATTGTGTAGACACCATATCTCCCATATCTACATATTAGAAGTAACGTGGCACCTGAACACAGAGACCTCAATACTTAGTACACAATACACAATGATGGTAACATTCAATGGGGTGATTTTCACACTTGGTCCTTTTCAGGGGTCTGAGTGCGGTTCGCGTGATTTTTGGCCCATATGTGAACACTCCAGACGATCTCAGATGGTACGGTACGGTAAAATCACGCAATCTGAACACAAACTGCTCTGCTCTGGGCTCACTTGATTTTTCAGTTCGCAAATTCCAGTGTAGTTTGGTCATCACATGCCTCCATACAAATCAGCTGTTCATCATGGCTTCTGCTTCTCTCAGATTGCAAAATACACTTGTTTATTGTGATTTTAACTGCTTCCAAACTGCATAAGAGAGATGCTCCTGCATGCCTTGCCAGTTTAATTTATATATGTATATTATATATATATATATATATATATATATATATATATATATATATACACACACACACACACACACACCTAGCGCATGCACAGAAAACCAGCTGTCACAGCGCATGTCCTAAACTGAATTATCTGTTTAGCGTCTTATTGCGTTTAAAGTGTCAAAACACTGTAGGTTCACATAAGCAGGCTTTGTCTTAAGTGAATGTATCTGGGAATGAAATTGTGTATGTTTATCAATACATTAAATCCAAGCATTATTGTAGTTCTTAAAGGCCAGCCTAATAAAACAATCAGTAGAATCAGTATACGTTTTATTCATACAGTGAAGAATTTACATTTTCATTTGATTATTCAGTTTCTTACTTGAATGCTGCTTTTAGGTATACCTACTTTACCTAAAAATTTAAAGCAGGTCTTTGCATCTTTCTTTTATTGTATTTGTCCGTTTTTTTTTTTTTTTTTTTCTCTAAATTGAACTAGATCCAAAAAGCAACAGTATGAACACAAAGATGTCTGATACCACATTCATAATTAAGTGGACCCAAAAATGATCTGAGTCCTCTTTCAGGGACAGGGACAGTGTGAACGTAAAGAGAACTGGGTCCTTTTTCACTTGGTTCACCTCTTGGTCCACTTAAAGGGGTATGAGTTTGGTTCTTTTAAAGAGGACCCAAGTATGAAAATACCCTAAATCAATTAATTCAAATTATGTTTCTATTATTCATCATTCATCATTTTGTATAATCACTATACAAATCTTCACAGAAGCTTTGTGGCATTTTTAATATATTAATGTTTTAGTTTTATGTAGGTGAAATTATAAACTAAAATAATTTTGGGGGGGTAACACATAAAAACATGGGGGTATATACAACGATCAAGCTTAACATTATGACCACAGACAGGTGAAGTGAATAACACTGATTATCTCTTCATCATGGCACATGGCACCTGTTAATGGGTGGGATATATTAGGCAGCAAGTGAACGTATGGATTTGAGCAAGTTTGACAAGGGCCAAATTGTGATGGCTAGATGACTGGGTTAGAGCATCTCCAAAACTGCAGCTCTTGTGGGGTGTTCCCAGTCTGCAGTGGTCAGTATCTATCAAAAGTGGTCCAAGGAAGGAACATTGGTGAACCGGCAACAGGGTCATGGGCGGCCAAGGGTCATGGATGCATGTGGGGAACGAAGGCTGGCCTGTGTGGTCCGATCCAACAGACAAGCTACTGTAGCTCAAATTGCTCAAGAAGTTAATGCTGGTTCTGATAGAAGGGTGTCAGAATACACAGTGCATCACAGTTTGTTGCGTATGGGGCTGCATACCCGCAGACCAGTCAGGGTGCACATGCTGACCCCTGTCCACCGCCGAAAGCACCAACAGCGGGCACGTGAGCATCAGAGCTGGACCACGGAGCAATGGAAGAAGGTGGCCTGGTCTGATGAATCCCGTTTTACATCATGTTTTACATCACGTGAATGGAAAGGTGTATGTGCATCGCTTACCTGGGGAACACATGGCACCAGGTTGCACTATGGGAAGAAGGCAAGCCGGCGGAGGCAGTGTGATGCTTTGGGCAATGTTCTGCTGAGAAACCTTGGGTCCTGCCATCCATGTGGATGTTACTTTGACACGTGGCAGACCATGTACACGCTTTCATGGAAACAGTATTCCCTGGTGGCTGTGGCCTCTTTCAGCAGGATAATGCACCCTGCCACAAAGAAAAAATGCTTCAGGAATGGTTTGAGGAGCACAACAACGAGTTTGAGGTGTTGACTTGGCCTCCAAATTCTCCAGAACTCACTCCAATCGAGCATCTGTGGGATGTGTTGAACAAACAAGTCCGAGGCCACACCTCGTAACTTACAGGACTTAAAGAATCTGCTACTAACATCTTTGTGCCAGATACCACAGCACACCTTCAGGGGCCTAGTGGATTTCATGCCTCGACGGTTCAGGGCTGTTTTGGTAGCAAAACAGGGACCAACACAATATTAGGAAGGTGGCCATAATGTTATGCCTGATCGGTGTATACACAGGAATACAATAGGCTAGTGAGGAACAGGTGTATGTGATGAGTAACGTCTCGGTTACAAAGGTAACCCTCGTTCCCTGAAGGAGGGTACGGAGACGTACATCGGACAGACCGACGAATAGGAATCTCGCTAGAGAGGCCAATCTACTTCGAGTGTAACTACAACGAGCCAATGCACATTGGCATGCAATCATATGCATCAGCTGCTCGCCTCGCAGCGCGGGTATATAATGAGCAGCAGGTGCGTTGCATCTTCAGGTTTTCGCTGAGGAGCCGAACTGGATAGGCGGCAGCATCAGCGGGGTACAGCGACTGTGGCGATGGGACGCACGTCTCCGTTCCCTCCTTCAGTGAACGAGGGTTACATTTGTAACGGAGACGTTCCCATTCAGTCGGACAGACCGACGAATAGGAATCCCTACCAAAGCGCCACAGGAGCTGCTCTCTTCCAGCGCTCTGTTGTAAGCCACCTGAACCCCCTTGCCTAAGGACGGTGGGACAGGGCTAACACAGAGAGTGTTGATCACTGCTGTTCCCCAAAACCCATTCAGTGAGACTATTGGATAACGCTGGGAAAGCGTACCCTTCCGCTGGGAAAGGAACGCTGCGGAAGCCACATCCTTCCCCGAAGGAGTTACGTGGAGAAGTACATATGGACTAACCCATAGGGCTGTACTACATATGGAAGAACTGGGGTGACTCCAACTCGATGAGAGGTGGGTTCTCCCAGAGGGAAAGACACGGGCTTCGTTTAGGAGCAACCGTGGAACTAGACATATGGGATCCCTGTAGGGTCACACATATGAAACCCAGCCTAACCCCGGTTCTCAAGGATACAACGGAGTATAGGCCTAGTGCCAGACGCTCCGCCACGTCGGCTGCCGAAGGGAGATCGGAGGACTCAACAGGGTCTGCCTTGTAGGGACTCTCTGGAGTAAAAGCGCATGTAAGCGCAGCAAGCCGACACTAAGCCGGGGCCTCTCCGTGCCTCTGACCTGAGGTGAGAACACGGGAGGAGACCGGCTCGACACGAAGGCTATAGAATCTAGCGAACGTGTTAGGTGTCGCCCAGCCCGTAGCTCTACAGATGTCTGTTAGCGAGGCGCCACGAGCCAGCGCCCAGGAAGATGCAACACCTCTCATGGAGTGCGCATGCAACCTGAGCGGGCAGGGCACGCCCTGAGCTTGGTAAGCCAGGGCGATGGCATCCACTATCCAGTGGGCCATCCTCTGCTTGGAGACAGCCTTTCCCTTCTGCTGGCCTCCGTAACAGACAAGAGCTGGTCTGAGGTCCGGAAGCTTTGAGTTCTGTCTATGTACAGTCGCAAAGCACGAACTGGACAGAGCAAAGCCAGGGCTGGGTCTTCCTCCTCCGGGGGCAGCACTTGCAGGCTCACTACCTGGTCCCTGAAGGGAGTGGTAGGAACCTTGGGCACATAGCCAGGCCGGGGTCTCAGTACCACGTGGCCGTCGCCCTGCCCGAACTCTAGGCACGATTCGTCGACCAAAAACGACTGCAGGTCCCCTACCCTCTTGATGGAGGCCAATGCAACCAGAAGCAAAGTCTTCATAGACAGAATCTTTAAGCCTGCTGATTGCAAGGGCTCAAAGGGAGCAATCTGAAGTGCTCTCAGCACCAGAGCAAGGTCCCAAGAGGGTATGGAGGGAGGACGAGGAGGATTCAACCGTCTCGCCCCCCTAAGGAACCTGACGACCAGGTCGTGCTGACCAACAGACTTGCCATCTATGTGGTCGTGATAAGCGGAGATAGCAGCAGTATGGACTTTGAGGGTGGAGGGGGACAGCCTACGCTCCAACCCTTGCTGCAAGAAGGAAGGCACGACTCCGATCGAGCATCTTCGGGGGTCTTCTCGACGAGAAGAACACCACTCGACGAACAGGTTCCACTTCAAGGCGTAAGCCCGTCTCGTAGATGGTGCACGTGCCGAAGTGATGGTGTTAAGTACCTCGGGGGGTAAGTCACCTAGAACCTCCGCGTCCCGTCCAGGGACCAGACATGGAGTTTCCAGAGGTCTGGACGAGGGTGCCACAGAGTGCACCGTCTCTGAGAAAGAAGGTCCTTCCTCAGAGGAATGGGCCAGGGAGTGGCTGTCACGAGGAGTGAGAGTTCTGGGAACCAGGTCCGGTTGGGCCAATAGGGCGCAACTAGCAGGACCTGCTCCTCGTCCTCCCTGACTTTGCACAGGGTCTGTGCAAGTAGGCTCACTGGGGGAAACGCATATTTGCGAAGGCCCCGGGGCCAGCTGTGTGCCAGTGCATTTGTTCCGAGTGTTCCCTCGGACAGGGAGTAAAACAGCTGGCAATGGGAGGTTTCTGGTGAGGCAAACAGGTCTACCTGAGCCTCTCCGAACTCTCTCCAGATCAGCTGGACCACCTGGGGGTGGAGTCGCCACTCTCCTGGCAGGCCCCATCTCGGGACTCGGCCGTGAAGCCAGTGTTGAAGCGGTCTCATATGAAGCAAACCGAGCGGGGTTACTGCCGCTGCGGCTGCCATATGCCCCAGGAGCCTCTGAAAGAATTTCAGTGGGACCGCTGTCCTGCCCTTGAAAGTATTCAAGCAGTTCAACACTGACTGAACACGTTCCTCTGTGAGGCGTGCTGTCTGCTCGACCGAATCCAACTCCATACCGAGAAAAGAGATCCTCTGCACAGGGGAGAGTTTGCTCTTTTCCCAGTTTTCTCGGGGACGGATGCATTCGAAAATGCGCTTCTGCGTGAGCATTTTGAACGGTAGCTTGTGGAGGCTCCGATTCAAAACTTGCAGGTCCAAGATCAGTCATAACCCACCGCTTTTCTTGGGTACAATGAAGTAGGGACTGTAGAACCCTGACCTCATATCGGCTGGAGGGACCGGCTCTATCGCATCCTTCGCCAGTAGGACCGCGATCTCCGCATGCAAGACATGGGCATCGACAGCCTTCACTGCAGAGAGGTGGACGCCCCTGAACTTGGGGGGGACGCCGGGCGAACTGAATCACATAGCCGAGCCCGATGGTCCAAATGAGCCAGCAAGACGGACTGGGGAGCGCTAACCAGGCTCGCAGAGACCGTACAAGCAGGATCAAAGGGACCGCAGGCGTACCCGCAGTGAGGCAGCGAGGTGGAACACAGGGACGCAGCTCGGGAGGCTCTCTCTGCGAGGCGGCCCGAAGCGGGGTCAGAGTGTGCTGTGCAACACCTACCTGGTTCCACGGTTGGGAAGGGGGCGCAGGAGAGGCTTTGCTGCCTTCTCGACTGCACGCTGCTGCCCTCTGGCGAAGGAAGAGGGGGATGAGAGTGGTGAGGTTTTTCTCCTCCCACTGCTCTCCGAGCCCTCTTCAGACCCAGAGATAGAGGAACTGCTCTCTTTTTGAAAATTTGGGTACCGGGGGGGGGAGCAGCCCCACCCATCTCTGGGTCACCTGTCTCAGGAGTGATTTTTCACTAACCACTTAAACAGTAGCAGAGACGGGAGGCGTCATCTTCCTGCAGCGGACACAGTAGAGCAGGCTGGGCCGGAGTTTTTGCAGGGGACGACACCCTTGGCAACGAGCAGACTGAGGGCCCACGAGGAACTCAATGGTTTGTCGGGGGAGGCTCCCCGGTCTGCCACTAACTGAGGAGAACTGCTGGGCTCAGTCCCCAACAGTGTCACCGAAAAGGCCACCTTGTGAGATGGGAGTGTCGAGAAAGCGTTTAGCTTGACGACCTCTTGCACCTCAGCAAGGTAAGCCAGGGGGGCACTTCTGGACCACTGAGGTGGACATCGTCTGGTCGAAGGCCTGCGCCGTGACTTTGATCACGGTTAGTCAACAAGCGCAGCTCAACCCCAGCTCAGAACTACCCTCATGCATAAAGAGTGCCTTGGCCTCACATGCAGGGTGGGTGTGGTCTGTGAACTGGATGATTAACAAAACTGGATGATTAACAAAAAACTTATGCAGATTTTGGCACTTTTGGTGTTCCATATTTATGGCACCAATATAGCTCCATACTGCGAAGTTTTCCACGCACATCCGGAACACCCGGGAAAGCATGGCTGTAAACTCTGAATCTGAGTCAGCATAAGCACACACCATTACAGTGGGCAGCGTCACCCTCATTTCCAGAGCATAACAGCCCTCTCTCCGATGCTGCAATCGACATCTGACCCTCAGCTGGAGCCCTGAATGAAATGCTAGGTTCCCCTATGAAAAGGACCAGCAATCCAATCCAGAAGCTGCACAGCATGTAGTGCGCTAGAGAGGGAGGGGCCCTAGGGGGTTGGTTCCCCGAAGGAACCCCTCAACCTCAAGTCACCCAAGCCATTTCACCAAAGTAGACCTCTTCTGGTGCACCAGAGAGGGCGCTACAATGGAGATTAGGCAAGGAGACCGCGCATCTAGAGCGCCGAGCGAGCGCTGGGTTGCCGTGACAACCCGCGCTGCAGCCCGACCGCTCGACGGCACACGACACGCAGAGGAGCGAGAGGTTTGCTCTCGCTGATCTCCGCGGTCTCCCAGAGTGTCGGGCAGACCCGCGGCTGTGCTTTTACACACAAACGGCAGCTGGCCAACAACAGACGCAAGCTCTACTTGTGTAAGCTCTTTTAGGGACTGTACTCTTTTAAAGTGCTGAAGCACGCAGGGGAACGGCCGCCGCAACACAGACAGGGATTGTGTGCAGCCTGTCGTGTGCTCTTTCTCTCTTTGAAGGCGCTCACTCTTACCAGCCGTAAAAACGGCTTTCAGCGCTCAAAGCGCACCGTACCGGCCGTGAGAACAGCCTTCTGACGCTGTCAAAACAGCTATTTGCTCAATAATGGCAAACGAAACAAAAAACAGAAAATAAAGAGAGGACTTCGACCCCGCTGCTGTGCTGTTCGCCCGCACTCGAAAAAAAAAGAGAAGTTCAACCAAAAAGCTTGACTCGTCTTCTAGCAGACACTTGCTTGCAGAGAACGGAAACAAACACCGTTCGGCTCCGAAGCGAAAAGCTGAAGATGCAACGCACCTGCTGCTCATTATATACCCGTGCTGCGAGGCGAGCAGCTGATGCATATGATTGCATGCCAATGTGCATTGGCTCGTTGTAGTTACACTCAAAGTAGATTGGCCTCTCTAGCGAGATTCCTATTCGTCGGTCTGTCCGACGTACGTCGAACGTGACCAACTGAATGGGAACCATGGATACTAACAAGGGTAACTGTGGAAACTAACAAGACAACAAAGGAAACAAATTAGGAATACAGGAAATTAACCAGAAACATCAAGGCAACAGAAAAACAAAATAAGAGCCCTTGAACACAGACACAGGGGAATCATGACAATTATATTATATCAATTTTACACATAAACATTTTTTTTACAAATTGATCCGTTTCACCTCTGTGTAGGTCATCATTTAAACATTGTGTCCTTCGCATCGTCGGCTTGCCTGCCTCTAAATTTATTCAGAACTGATTCATCTGCTTGTAGACAAGGTCAACATGGTTTTGCACTGATTAAAACAGGACAATCACATAGCAAAGACTAATCAAACTTTAAAAGCATAAAATGATAAATTGAAGGAAATAGGTAAACCTTCATAAATAACAGCAAACAATCTGGCTAGTAATGAAGCTTTTCCTCAGAGATCATTAGGATAAAAAATAAGCCTTTGATAATGTTTGCTAGAGGAGCCACTCTGTACACACACACACACACACACAATTTTCAGGTCCTTGTCTTTAAGCATCATCTGGGTGGTATAATTTCCCTTGTGTCCTGCATGCTGATAGACTTGCATCTCATCAACTGGGCTTGACACCGCCTGCGCCATGAAGATGAAGAGATAATGGTCTTTCAGTGGCTTCTTGGGATTGGCCCAAGCAGGAGGAGGCCCGCTGCACCACTGCAGCCTCTGCCTTTGTTTGTGCTCTTGCTTACAGCAACATCAATTGCGCACCATCAGTGAACCATTGCTAACAGTCCAGGGGCTGTATTCTTTATGCAGGCAAGACTCTTTCAGCTCCTGCTGAGGGAGAGCAAGGTTAGATTGAAAGGTAATGAGCCTATTAATTAAAGACCTTTCAAAGGGGACGGCTTGGCAACGTGTCCTCACCCCAGTCCTGGCATTCTCACAAGGCTTTTGGGGGGGGTAACAGCAATGACTTCCTGTCCCACTAAAACACACAAACATACTCACACAATTCTTCTCTCTTCTAGCAGGTGTTGCTTTAATGCTATATTAATTTCAACTCATCTTAAAAGTGCATGAAATCAGAGAACCATCTATAATCACTGATCATTCAAATGTATCCCTCAAAAGAGTGTAAAAAATTACACTGACCAAGAAAGAAAGAAAGAAAGAAAAGCTATTATTTCCTAAATGCTTATTTTGGGGTTGTATTAGGATTTGAAAGTCAAATAAACCTTACGAATTATGGCTGTTCACAAGATTCTATGACTTTTAAAGGGGTGGTTGATTACGATTTCACTTTTTTAACTTTAGTTAGTTTGTAATGTTGCTGTTAGAGCATAAACAACATCTGCAAAGTTACGACACTCAAAGTACAATGCAAAGGGAGATATTTTCTTTTAAAGAATTCACTGTTCAAGGACTACAACAAACGGCTGGCAGGGACTACAATGAGCTTCTTCCCGGGTTAGTGACATCACTAACCCTAAAATTTACATAAACCCTGCCCCCGAGAAGATGCAACAAAGGGGGTGAGGCCATGTTGGGCTGCTTTAGAGTTGTTGTAGTAGTGTTGTTGCCATGCCATTACTTTATGCCAGACTGCTTCACAAACGAGGGTCAATTCAACACTGGATTTGCACAAAAGATTAACATGACGGCATATGCTAGTCGATGAGTTGAATCAACTCCACAGCAACTATATTCATTTATCCACTAACCATTCAGAAACGTCCAGATGCATTCTAAAAGCTGCAACTTCTTCCTGAGTCTCTCCATCAGTGTTTGACTCTGGTTTGAACAATGTAAGGCTTAACATCATTACTGACAATCGTCATTTTGACTGTGTGAGATTCTCCAGCTTTGTTATTGTTGAGCAATCGAAGCATGAGCTGTTAAAGTTCCACCTTCTTTTGCAAAGCGGGCTGGGAGCAGCAGCTAATTTGCATTTAAAGCAACACACAAAAACGGCATGTTTTTGCTAACACCCAAATAGGGGCAAATTTGACAAGCTATAATAAATGATCTTTGGGGTATTTTGAGCTGAAACTTCACAGGCACATTCTGGGGACACCAGAGACTTATATTACATCTTGTAAGGTCCCCTTTAAATCACAAAAGTTGGCAGGGTGCTATAGGAGCCCTGGTATTCTTTAAGGGCACTTATTACAGATTATAGGGGTCGATTAGTTCTACCAAAAGTCAGTGTGCTGTGTCTATTATTGTCTTCTCATGCAATCGAAATGTTCCTACTTTCCTCTTCTGAAGTCGTAATTACAAGTCTGTCACGTTCACGTGCTTTATTGTCCTAAATAATAAGAATAATGGAGGATGGCGGGTTCATTGCTGTCTATTTCCTGGGGAAATCTTATTTAAGTTGAAATGTATAGAAAATAGTCAATTGCCAAACAAATTTTGAATAAAATGTAGCATCCCATTCATAGGCAACCACATAAACAATACCCACGCTATTGTATACATTCATTGCGCTATCTAATGTGATCACATGACAAACTGCAAAAAAAAGGGGGACATTTTCCATCCGCAAACTGTGTCCCAGGGTAGCAGCATTTCATTTTTTTTTATAGCAAACTGTGACTGCCAAATAAATTTCGAAATTATTCAGCAGTGAAAATAAAGTGAACCCGCATTTACAAACATGTTTTAAGGAAACCAAACTGCTACTTTGGACATCTAACATAGTCTGAGTTCACATAAAAGCCAAAAATTGCAAACTGCTCTGAAACTAATCAAGTGTAACCCAGGGGCTGACAGAAACTTTATGCGAGTGGGCCATGGCTGTTTTTTGCAGATCACGACAATGTTAAGCAAAACTCAAGACACTGTCCCCTGACATAGTGCTGAACTCGCCAAAAACAGTGAAGACTATATGGTGCATGGCGTATTGCCAGTTATTTACATAAAATAACTTACCGACCAAGTTGTTGACTACTTTTCTGGATGATTAGTAAAAATGAGTAGTTGTGCAATGCATTTGAAGCAAAGATGCATTTAGAAGGCATGGTAAGAACTGTGTCAGTTTGAAATCAATCATTAAAGCAGCAAATTTGATTTCCAAAGACAGAGTTGAACCCAGCTCTCTTAAATTCTCATTGGTCAATGAATGTCTACATGATAATTTCTCAACTTTTGGTTGCATTTTCCAACTTTGGAGCATCACTGCCACAACCACTTTTCGCATTTTTGCTCTACAGTATGTCGTTGCAACATACTATCCATACTAAAATCAATGGATTTGCTGCACTCTCTAATGCAGCATAAACTCTAGTGTGTAGGCACCATGAGAATTTTGCTTAAGATGCTTCGATTTGTACCAAACAGGAAGGCAGTGATGATCCAGAATATAAGGTAATAAAGGTTAGACTGCCAGGCTCTTCAGCCATTGATCAGACAAGGCAACTTGACCTTCCAAAATTACAGCCAAGGATGCAAAGTGGCTCCATCAATGTCAATGTTCATACCACATGCATCATTGATTTTATTGAACAGCATCGCAGCCTATTTAAACAGAGACGCTATGCTAGAAATAATCTTTAATGAAGCTTTGTTGTGACGTGGCTTGTTCAGTGCACTGCCAGGAAAACAACCAAATATACATTGGGTTGTTAGTAAAGTCAAAGATTACACGGTTGGTTTAAAAAGTATACTATTAAAGGAGACCACCGTTTCCAAAAATTCTGACTCACTGTGAAGGAAGATACAAGGCAAAGTCAATAGATTTGGATTGTGTCAACATGTTTCCTGCAACACAGGCTCAGATACAGGGGCAGATTATATTTAAAAAATAAGACTTATTTTCACACATTTCCTTGCACAATACTAGGTTATGAACTCAAAAAATTTTTACCATTGTGTATGATTTGTTAACTAATACATTTTTAGATTTTGAATTTGAACATTTTTGGTTGGATCATATAACCAGCTCCATATGTTTGGCTTTTCTGACAGAGTAAACATGCTCAGTATCTCACCTGGTCCAGCACTGCATTTGCGATTTAAGGCACTTGGGTACGAGACCTGTGAAACACAAGTTACGATCAAAGACTTGATGGCACGGTTGATTCCGAAAATGCATTAGCTCATGTTTGCTTTTGTTAACACTATCAGGTTTAGAGTAAGTTTTGCTATTTTCAAACATGATAGAGCATTAACCTTCTAGAACCACTTCCGGGACTATTCATTTCTGAACTGCCAAGATACAGTATGTGCAACAACCGATGTAATAAAACATTGCCAGGTTCACAGGTTTTTGATAAAACTGCTTTTAGTGCCACTCACTGAACATTTCATTTTGAAAGTGTTGCAAACAACCTGGTCTCATGGAAAGACGTACTTGTGGGAACATTTTTGGAAGTCACAAAATACGTACCAATACGTACATATCACTGCAGTTTCCAACAAAAATGAACACTAGGCAGTAAAACAGCAAGCACTTTAAATCGTTTTCATACACAGCTATGATTACAGGGTCAGATTATGGATTAATAAAGACTTGTTTTCACATCTCCTTGAACAATATTATGTTATGATCTCAAAACGCTTTTACCAAAGTGCACGATTTGTAAACAAATACATTTTGGACTTTGCATCGCTTAACCAGCTCCATATGTTTAGCTTTTCTGACATAAGTTTGCTCGGTAGCTCAGCTGATACGGAGTTGCTGATGCGGAATGGTGGGGTATGAATCCCCTGAAAGACATGATAAAAGAGCTCAAAGATGAGAGATCAAAAACAAGCTAAAATCACATGATTACGAATGCTTTTTATGTCACATTTGCTTTTGTTAACACTATCAGGTAGGTTTAGGTGTAGTGTTTGTGGTACGTTATTTTTAAATGTAATGGAGCATTAGCGCCACTCACCGAACATTTCAAATCAGAACTGCGGTGATACGTATAAAACCAACGTAAAAAATAAAAACTTACCATATTCACGTTCATCTGTTTCAGAAATAAACTGAACATGCTTTTAGTGCCACTCAGTGTACATTTCACATTGAAACTGTAGCAAAACGTAAATGGCGCTATGTATTTTCGTTTTGCAAAAACGTTCCCACAGGTACGTTTTTCTAATGAGACTGGGCTGGTTGCGAAACATGCAAGAAGCAACGTAATATTTAGCAGAAATGTCGCTACAGGCATGTTTCTCCAGTGAGCCTGGGTTGGTTTCTTGTGCTAATGGAAGGTCCGAATTAAATAAATGGAAGCACCTTGTTTTGTTCCTGCAGATGAGTTGTCAGGAAAAACACATATTTTACTGCTTAGTGTCCACCTCTCCACCCTACAGAAGAGTGCTGACAGCTGTTTCTAAACTCTGATTTGCCTTTCAGTGTCAGTCAGGAAACAATGTGGTGGAAACTCTAGACATACCCTGGAGTGCCGCCTGAACTTTACTTCCGTTTATTGGTCGCCTTACTTGCTTGACTGGCCAGGGCTTCTCCCACAAGGCAACAAGCTATTTCCCTGCCCTGCAGAAGGCTTCCCAGGTTTGTCGTTGAGACACAGTGTCTGCCCTTTTTGATTGCATATCACTGTGGCTCATCTGAAGAAAAAAAAATCTGTGCTGTTTCACTAGTTTTGTTTGCTCATTTCAGAATGCCACCTCAATGCCAGCCTGCTCAGCAGTGGAATCAATACTTCCTCTCACACAGCAAAGGCCAGGTTTTGCAACAGTGATGAATATTAGATAGGACACTAGCTGCCAGCGAGAAAGCCCAGAAAAGCCGTCTGCCTCACTTAGACCAGGCTGCTAAGGTTACGGCAGAACCGTGTGTCAACATTGGATGTTTTCAGTGACCCCTTCAACCCAACTTGATACTGCAATGTCATTTCAGAGCAAAGCAATTTTAATAGAGCATACTGAAAAACATCAGCTCCAATTTGTCAGCATCCCACAATGGGACTTCATCTGCACTAAAGCAGTTTTCTTTATTGAAAGGTCAAAGTGCTTTTCACTGTCCTGTCCTGAGAGCGGTTCTCATAGTAGTGCGTGTGAGAGGGTAGAGGGCATGCGCCCATATCATGTGTCACACATGTACACAAACACATAAATCAGGACCAGGTTGAGGAATTAGAGAGATGATTTTACCTTCTATTTACAACTGATGAATCCTGGGACCATGACAAATAACCTGAGACCAACAATACTGGATCCAGAGTTTAACACTGACCCCATGACATTAAACACACATGCACATAAGAGGGTAGAAGACTGCCAGGGCAAAACCCCATCATTACAACTAACACCTATATTATTTAGGATTTACTATGTCCAGGCTAACTATTTCCAAATGGGGAGGTAAAGAGAGAATAAAAATAAATTGAGAAAAGTATAAGAAAGTAAAAATAAAAAAAATAAAATGCATGTGCTTACATCTTGTTTTAAATAGAAACAATACAAATGCAAATAATTATTTAAAAAAATAAAATTAAATATTAATTTACATAAGTGGCAATTAAAGCTTATAAAACTGATCATTAATATTACATATTATTTTTGGAAATACACCATGTTATGTATGTAAATCATACTAAAAAAAAAATGAAATGTATTATTAAAATAACTTTAGCATTTATTTAATTACAGTAGCCTACTTCCTTAAATTCAAATTACATTTCTGCATTCTTTTTGCTACAACTGAAATGCATGCATGCAGAGTTGCATACCCTGTTACAGTCGAGCAGTGAAATCATTTACAGTATAGAAATGTATTAAAGCAATGTCACATGAGTAAGAGTTAGTGACAACAAAAAGGAAGGAAGGAAGGAAGGAAGGAAGGAGTGTAGCCTACTATGCTGCCTTCACTTGCTGTCGGAATAATTGTTTCCCAGGTAAAAATTGCACATGAACGCCCTCCCATTTCAAAACTTGAATGCCATGAGCTCGTAATCACGACTTATCAAATTTACGATAGCGAGTGAAGGCAGCATAAAGCCAATATAGGGAACTGCTAGTATCCATGTTGCTAGTTTAAAAGATTTGTCCAAGCCTCCGTTACGAATTTTGAAAAGTCACGTTAGACCTACTGTAGCAACGATGGCTTGGTCCAGCCCATTTCCAAACAGTTACAGTACACAGCACGATTGTTTGATATTGGTTCTATACAAACAGTTCAATAACCAAAAATATAGAGTAGGCTAACTTACATTGTAGACACAACATTGCCAGTCTGATCCACCAACGAAGACAGTTAAGACGAGACAAAGCAACAGAAGAACCGTTGCAAATTTTGCAACACCAACAACACACAGCAGTATTTTTTGTTTTGTTCCCGAACGAGTCAGTGTCACGATTCAATGATTCATCACGATATCACGATTCAATGATTCAATTTCGTTTTTCGCTCCTAAAAGTCTTTTAACGAATCGTTTGAGCGAACGATTCAGTGTCAGTGACTTTCATAAAGAAAGTTACTTGTGTTGTTTCTGAATGAATCTGCATTTTTAACAAATCGACCGACTAAATGAATGACTCACTCTTGACAAGACCCCTTGTTGCCACCTACTGGCGTAACAATGTAACCTGCAGAAAGAGTCTGAACATTCCCCACTACTAATGCAGAGACTATATAGACACAAACAAGCAGAGTGATATTACAAACAATGAAAAGTCACATTTACTTTATATCAGAACTCTAATTCTGCTGACCAATCAGATTGAAGGACGAATTAGTCAACAATCTTATGAAATTAAGCTATCTGGATAGTTGATGGTGAAACACTGGCAAAATCTCACTCCGGTAAAGATATGGTGTTAATTGGTCCAAGAGGGTTTCTGAAATGAATTATAAGAAGGACGTTACATAAATATTAACCAAAATAATCATATAGGTTGTGGAGAGGACAAATACCTAATGTCTGAGAATGGGTAAGATTAAATGAATTACAATAGCACAACATACTGAATCTGTTCGCTCATGCCTTTACGGTTTCCAAGAAACTGTTTTATCCACCACAGAATGATATTTTGAGTAAAACATCTTAGCACTCCTGGTCTTTGGCCAATGTTTGGCTTAAGGGTTGCAGTTAAAGGTTACCATATGTATAGTGTGAAAATGGTGGTTATTTTGGGGGTTGTAGCATGACATCTTTGAACAGTGTGAATGTATACTCAGAAAACAAAACATACTCAAACATATATTCTGAATTAGTGTTTAGTGCTAATTAATGATACATTTCATGCATTTCTAGAAATTCTTGTTCTACCATATTCCTATTGGTTTAAGTCTTTTTGAGGGTGAGATCTGTTTGGTGGAGGGGGTGGAGGGAGAATCTCTTTCCCTGCTATTTAATATGCTGTTTCAATATTCCGGAGGGTGTTAAATGCAAATTCTGAGGTCACTCATAAGTCAATGTAAAAAATTATTTTGAGTACAGAGAGATGTATAAGAAACTGTCAGAGTCACTTAAATGAAGCAGCTTCCTACTTTCAAATTCTGCTAGGTGAGAAGGGAAAAAAGCATTTGAAAGGATCCAGAATATCTGACATAAGGCTCCCTGATCATACTGATCAAGTAGATTGCAGTATCATTTTCTCATGGTGATAAAATCTCAGGATACGACATACAAATTCTTTGATGACACACAAAGAAACAGCAAAGTGTCCACATTATGCAGATATATTTCCCCTGGAGAAACTTCGGAAGTCATTCAGAGGGGTTCATTAACTGCATGGAGTGAAATTAAAGCGAAAAGTCTAATATGAGAGGAAAATCTCCACCGAGAATAATGTCATGCTCCATCTCATTTCTATTATGCTGCAAAATGTTTCTTGTTTTCATTGATATTTTAATTACCACAAAATCTGTTTTGTTTGAGTAGTTTGTGTTGACGCATTCATCGCTCAATCTTTGTCATGGGGCAAAAAGGCTTTGGAAGCTGCTGGAAAATGATTTGAGTTCTTTTGTGGGGCAAATTCCTCAGATGGACTCACTGGAGCGATTAGTGCTCTGTAATGATCTTCCTGATTCTTGTCTTAATAGCTGGAAAAGCTTTCGGAAGTTAGATCTGCGGGTTTCAGAGGGAGGGGTAGACTAAACGGCTTTTCTCCTTGAAGACTACACTGTAACTTGAACAAGTTGGATATACAAGTTTAAGTACATTTTGCCTCAAATTAATTGTCTCCAGATAATTAATTAAAAGTTGCCTCAAAGTAATTAATTAATCTCCCAAAAACTTGGTAATCATGGTCAGCTAATGTGGTCTAAGAAGTCAACTTCACTGTTTCATTGAAGTTAACTAGATGCAAGTAAACATAACTAAGATTTGCAATTAAAAGTGTTGTTTTTACAAAACTTTAATTGAAAAAATAAAAAAAGTGAAACATTAGCCTTTTCAGGGGATTCAGCTTCCAGCATGCTTTGCATGTGACTATATGGGAAGAGTTTGTTAAAGTCAGTTTATTTTATTTGTTTTGGGAAAAGATAAGTAACTGTGAGACTTGTAGTGTTTAATGTGACTATTATCTGTACATTTAGAGGGGGTTACTTAGAGGGAGGTTACATTAACCCTCAGCATCACACAAAGTCATATTTTGACTTTAAAGTTTGAATCTATTGAATTGTTATTCAATTAATTGTAGTAAAAATTATGGTCCTACTTTATGTTAAGTGTCTTTAAGTACTATGTACCAACATTTGAAATCATTTGATACAATACACTTACTGTGTAAAAAAAAACTAGTTTTTACATTACATTTAAAAAGTACTTGGAGGTAATTACAGCGGTAATTAATTTCTGTAATTACATCTATAATTACACTGTTGACCCTTCCCTAACACTTTAACCCTTAAACCTACCTATACCACTAAACTGAAAACTAGGCAACTGACTTGTTGCCTCACTGCCTTATCAGGCAATGACTTTGCAGGCAGCATTTGTTCACAAAGGTACCTGCTGAAACTGATTTTGGACAGACTTCTGAGGCAGCGTAATGGTTTAATGATCTGCAACAAAATAGAGAGCGCTTCAGTGATAACTAAGCAAATATTTACTACAATAGTAATTTCTCTCTGGAAATGACATCAAAAGTGGAAAATGTTGGCCAAAACCGTACTTTTACACACAAACTGATCACCAACCACATTTTTCAAATGCCATCTTTAATTTTTAACTTAACTGTCACAAAATGGAACGCATAGGATTGTGGGATATGAAAGGCAGTGAAGGATACATCTATGCTGCCTTCAAAAAATGATCAGATGAAGGTATCTCAGGACACAGGAAGTGCAGCTAACTTTGGATTCAGACTTGCCTTGATGCCTTTCTGCCATGGAATGCATCCTCGGAAAGCAGCATTTTTAAGCTTTTTTTCTGACACAGGCTTCTAATGCCAGGCGAGATCTGCCAGTTGCAGATGGGTAGGAGTTGAAAACTGAGACATGAAGTCAGTAAATTAAATGCAGTATTTGACAAATACACAGCTGTTTCAGACGTTTTCATGAAGCAACAGAAACACTTTCATGTAATATTTTTCAACATAGGCCTCTCTCTATTCCTTATACAACCTTCTAAGGTCATAGCGCTGGAGCCATATCCCAGTTTCCTAGGCCAGAGGCAATTACCTTGGACAGATGACCGGTCCATCACTGCATGTCTTTGGACTGTGGGGGGAAACCGGAGTAACTGGAGGAAACCCATGCTGACAACAAGCAAACTCCACACAGAAAGGACTCCTGGGGACTCGAACCAGGACTCTAACTGAGGACCCTCTTGCTGTGAGGCAGCAGCACTAACCACTGAGCCACCGTGCTGCCCAACGTATGCCTAAACTATTTAAATACCAATAAAGTGGGTCTATATTTTTTATGAGCTTTATTTTGATAAAAATGACACAATTGTAGCATCTGAATCGATCAAGCACACAATTGTTACTCACAAAGTTACTTTTCCGACCCTTCACCCATGCAGACTCCATAATGTATAGCCCCCGCTGAGTGCTGTCACCATTTGCTCCCCACATACATTTCAAAGACACTTGGGAAGACAGTGCCTGCTCAGAAAACTACAGGCCACTAGAATCAGACCTTCAGTCCATAGAAATGGAAACCTTGTCACTAATTCATTGACAAATCTGTCTAAACGAATGAACATGCATTTTCCCAGTACATTTTGTGTATTATTACTGTGTGTATATTGTTCTTTTGTATATTGTATAGTGTTAGGCATGTCTGATGAGAGAACTATTAGATAATGTAGCCCATCTAGGTGGTGTTTCATATCAAAATACTTCTTGTTTAATGACTCACACTTTGGTGGACATCACCATCTCATTGTATGTTTGTTTTATTTATCAGAGTATAAACGGACACAAACTGCTAGCTTACTCCCCTCATGCAAATGAGTTCACTTTCAAACAAAGGAACATTTCCTGCTTGGAAATTGCACCTTTCTCATTGGTCAAGCCAAAACTCAAAGGTGTGACTTCTGTAGAGGTTAAAAAAGCCCCCACGCAGATCTCTCTCTTGGTCTTTTGCCTTTGTTCTTGCTGATTCTACTGATTGCTGGTCAACTCACCCGACCAAGCCATGCGTAACTTCCTCAACAACAGGGTCAAATTAACAGCGCAAGTTCATCGTCATTTCTTCATTCAAAGCAGAAGATATTGATTACAACTTCAGACCGAACCATCAAGAATTTCTCCCTAGACTGCAAGTATCATACATTTGAACATGACGATTTAGTATTAAGTTAACAAAGGTGCTTTATAGTGAGAAATTGATGGTTCTTCCAGCACGTTAAATTACTCTTTTCATAGCTTCATTCCCCTGTTATGCTAAGGTTCAAATTCATTTCCAGAATAATTGATTGTAATATTAATTCAGCTACATCAAGTTAATTTGATTACCTGATTCAATATTTATAATTAATTATAATTTTTTAATTATAAAGTTATGATTAATTATTCATATTTCCCTTTTGAGCTAATTTGTTACACAATATAACATTAAGGTTACATGAAAAGAGTTTTTACTGTTATAAAACCATGGAATTGGAGGCATCAGCTGAGCTGAATGTGTCAGAAAAAAAAAAACATGAAAACATGAGAGGATCACATGAGGGAAACAGGGAAATCACATGACATGAACCAGGAAGCATGACTAAAAAGGAAACATGACGACTGCTGCGTCCGAAATCGCATACTCTATAGTAGGTACTGCATTTGGATTGAAACTTCGCAACCGTTAAAAAAAAGTATGTTCTATATAGTATGAATAAATCATAAAGTGATCAGAAAACTAATCCATATGAATTGAGTGGTTTAGTCCAAATTTTTTGAAGAGTCACAATCGCTTTATAAGATGAACAGATTTGGTTGCACTTTATTTTACAGTACGTGTACTTACATGTACTTACAGTGTACTTACCTAAGAAAGTACTGGGAAATATAAGGGAACTACATGGGTAAAGGTTAGGTTTAGGGATAGGTTCAGGGTTAGTACCTAGTTATTACCCAGTTATTGTAATAACTAAAATAAGTACATAGTATGTGCATGGGGAACAGGACTGTAAAATAAAGTTAGGCTATTATTCACCTATAAACATTCATCAATGCACACATCAGTTATGGTAAACAGAAGCTCAAGCATGTTTGTTTGACGTGCGAGAACCAATGATACGCAGTGATGATCCAATGATCTCACGTGATACGCAGCACGTTTGAGCTTCCGCAAGAGCCAGTGAGGTTTGTTCTCATGCATCAAGCAAGTATGGTTGAGCTTCTGTTTTTGTTCGCTGATCAATGTTTATATGTGAATAAAAGCCTTAATGAAATCTGTTCATCATATAAAGTGATCATGTCTCTTCAGAAAATTATGACTAAACAATTCAATTCATATGGATTAGTTTTACAATCTCTTTATGAACTTTTTGAAGCACCAAAATGTAGAATAAGGTCATGCAAAATAAGGCATTATTATGTGCTTAATAAGTACTAATAAACAGCCAATATTCTAGTAATATGCATGCTAATAAGCAACTAGTTAAAAGACCCTAAAATAAAGTGTTACCAAAATATCTTAATTTGTGTTCCGAAGATGAACAAAAGTCTTATGGGTTTGGGACAACACAACTAACCCTTTAACTCTTGGGGCAGTCGTGGCCTAATTGTTAAAGAGTCGGACCCAAAGGTCTCAGTACCGGCAGGAATTGTTGGTGGGGGGGAGTGAATGTACAGCGCTGTCTTCCACCCTCAATATCATGACTGAGGTGAGACCCTTGAGCAAGGCACTGAACCCCCAACTGCTCCCTGGCTGCTGCAGCAAAAATGGCTGCCCACTGCTCTGGGTATTTGTTCACTGCTCACTGCTGTGTGTGTGCACTTGGATGGGATAAATGCAAAGCACAAATTCTGAGTATGGCCACCATACTCGGCTACACGTCACTTTCACTTTAGCACCTCCTTTCACTGATCATTTGTTGAACAGAAAGAAAGAATCTTATTTGTCTTATTTATCTTATTTGTGGAAAGTGCTAAATATATCTGCATTGTCTTAGGTACACAACACATGGTGTACAGAGTGTTTGTTGAGATTGACTAATATGGTTCCTTTGGCCACAAAAAAAAAAAAAAAAAAATGTTTGCAGATGAAACTGTTCCCATCAAACATAAAAAGTGCCAAGGACAGCGCAAGACAGCAGAGGAGTGTGAAATCAAAATTATGTGTCTGGAGCAAGTGATGCAAACATTACGCAACTGACGTGTGGATCAGTGACAGTACGACTGTATTTTATGGTTTGTAGTGGAAGGTTTTCAGCATTATATTGTCTTCATATATCTTTACTCAAGACAGCAGGGAGAGTAAGATGCTTAAAGAGAAAATTAAATGGGACACAACAGTCAAAAGCACAAAAATAATCATTCGCTCTTTATTCATATGATAGAAAGAGCGAGTTCACATGAAAATGAACTCCACGAACTCTTGGGAACATAAAAGCAGTCAGAAATCACTGGAAAATCCTGGCTTGTTATTATTCATACCCAATAAAGATGTCACTTTTAATCATAACATGCAAATACACACATGATGTACATGGTGCTGTGATAAGCTCGGGAGGCAGTGCCGTGCTAATTTGGGTTTGTAACGGCAGATTTGCTGTTTGTTGGCAGTATTCCACAGCGCAGAGGGATCAGACTGCAGGCGGAGATGGCGATGACTTTGTTTGATCTCTTGCAGGGCTTTAGAACTCAGAGAGAAAGAAAAAAATACCCTGAAACACTGCAACCAGCAGGCATTATGGGTAAGGGAAGAGGGATGTCAACAACTCACTGTTAGGTCATTTTCATAAGGTTTCATAAAGTGATTTTTAAAGTATTGGTTTTAAATATTCTATCAGACAAATAATGTTTTTATGTGTAAATGAATTGCATACCATGTAAAGCTAAATTAACAAATATTTAAATAGGATATAATATACCATCGGAAATGTACCAGGGTTGACAGGTGTACAGTAAGATTTGACTTCACAAGTCTTGTGCTCAAGGTCATGAAACTATAAAGTGATTTTTAGAAAGAGAATTTAATGGTAAAATTTTGACAAAAATTCACTTTTCAATTATTAGTTGTTTAAAACATAAATTCATTTGACATTGACATTTCAAGATCATATAAGATCATTCGCTGGACGAATGTGACAAAAGGTCATCTTTTTTTCTTTTTTTTTTTCTTTTTTTACAAAATGTTAGCTTTTTGTCACGTTTGGTTTTGGGCTTTGGTTTCATGACTTTTATTTTGTAGTTTTATTTCTTTTTTTTAATTTTATTTATGTCATGTGATTCCCTTGCGGCTGGTCTTGTTTTGCTCTCACGGTACTTTGATGGCACATGTAATCGTAAGGCGGCTGCAGCGCCGATCAAAGCCGGAAAAATTTTCTGACAACAATCACATGTGTTTTGTGTTTATTCTAACGCCTTTAGTTCCACTAATGCTCACAAATCTGTATTTTTATAACGGTTAAAGCTCTTTTCATGTAGTCGCAATGTAATATTGTGTCATGTTTATCAAAATAAAACTGATTAAAAAAACATAGACCCCACTTCATTGGTATTTAAATAGTATAGATTTATGTTATGTTGAACCTTATTCTTGTACAAACAGACACTGTGTTAAGCAATACGTAAAGTATTAAATGAAAAATGACTCTGAAACATCTGTGTATTTGACAAATGTTGCATTTATTTCACTTCAGCTGTGATAAAGTATGCAAACACAGCGCAAGTATGTTTACAGAGGTGCAAGAAGTGTAAATGCAACGTCAGTTATGCTTTTTCGTAAGTTGAATATGGAAGGCGGTCTGGCGGAAGCTAGATATTTTATTTTGTAACTTGTTAAATATGGATTTTTTTCTTACACAAACGCATTGTTTTTCTTCAGAAAGCCTTAGAAAGTGAAATACACCTAGGTGGCTTCAGGGTGAGTAAATCTTGGGGTAATTTTAATTTTTAAGTGAACTAATCCTTTAATATAACGTTAACACTTTAACATAACATTGATGACACTGAACTGAGAAAATACCTTATAAACACAGATCATTCACGAAACAGGGAACAGGTGTGTAACTAATTAGAAAGCATGACAACAAACAATAAACGAGAACTCAAACAACAACTGTGATAAAGAAAACCATGCCTAGAAACTAAACAGAACAAGATGATGAAACTAAACAGAACATGATTGTGACATTAGTAAACTATAATAACCCTGGTTCAAATATAATAATTTACTGGATTTTTGAGATGTATTCAGAAAAATGTCTACAGTAACACAGTAAAAGTGGCATCAGCTCTTCAGTGTTTTGTAGAATGATCCTGCTGTTATTCTTAAAAAAATATGAATCACAAAGAGATAGCAATATTATGATCATTTGCTGACTATGTAGTGACAAACAGATGAATGATTCCAAATATATTCTCTTTAAAAGCCCTGCTGCTCATCAGTCACCTCATTACCTCTTTAAAGA
The DNA here is from genome assembly GCF_019924925.1 of Ctenopharyngodon idella. Classification (NCBI taxonomy): domain Eukaryota; kingdom Metazoa; phylum Chordata; class Actinopteri; order Cypriniformes; family Xenocyprididae; genus Ctenopharyngodon; species Ctenopharyngodon idella. The sequence goes on from NC_067228.1 coordinate 29,043,589, forward strand.
GCATAAACAATCCCAGCTTTCTGGACACAGATCTTCATTAAGTCGTTATATTGGCTCTGCTTTTCTTGAGGTCAGTGTCTCAGGGGAAGAGACATGAAGTTCATGCTTGAGGAATGTCAGACCCCCCTGATGGAGGGCGTCACTCTCGTCCTTCATATTAGGTGGCCTGAGAAGAGAAGCACACAGAATTCATCAGTGTCATGCTTTCATCATGATATGATCCCCTGAGATCTTCCAGGCCCATCTCATAAGCATTCTCTCCATATAACAGCAGTCACCCGCTTAACTGCCCTGATATGAGTAGCCTACAGCAGCTTCTAAGGGTTTGGAATCATAAGGCATGTGTTCTGTTCCGATTCCAAATCAAATTATATTTTAACAAAATGGTAATCACAAATCGTGACTGAATCGTAGTCATTCGAGTCAGAAGCAGCAGAGGCGATTGGAGTATGTCATAGAACGAGTAGACACACTTTCAGCATGCAAAATTATTATGGAGACCGCTGTGAATATGACATCACATGACAAAGTGTTGTTGTTTTTTTAATCCACACATCACAGATTTCAAATAACGTACAGCAGTAAATATTTCAGAGGAACCTTGAAGCAATTACAAAATAATTTTACAAATATTGGTTTGATTGTTAGAATATAACTACCCATCCAGGCAGCTTCTCTTTTGATATTGTTTTTATATTCTTTTAAAGCTGTGTGGTATAAAATGGGATAGTGCCATACAGCTATAATCAGTGCTTCCTCCATCTTGGGTTTTCTGAAGAGGTCACGCCATGATGTGCCAGTCTGCTATTGGTCACAAGTCTTCATGTGATGGGAATTCGCAGATCAGAGTCTACCAAACTTAAACTGTGGAATGCACTAAAACGCTAAACTTCTTTGCACGAGCTTGCATTTCTAGTCTCCAGCATTTCATGCATAGGAATGAAAGTCAATGGAACGAAAAGTGTTGTGTGAACATCCCTTTACTGACGGGCATTTGTCGCGTTGTGTTTTTTTTTTTTTTTTTGCATCGTCTCAATCGTGTATTTATTATCTTGAAAAGTGTTTATCTGCATGTTATAGCAATCTTTTTTTTATTTTTTTTTTTATTTGTCGCGTTGTATTACGTCGCATTGCATCACGACACATCTAGTGTAGACATCACCATCAACTAATTATATTGGGTTCTACTGTTTTTTTGTCACATTGCGCAACTCGCATCAGGTATAGACATGGTGTCAGAAATAAAAAAAAAATTAAAAACAGCTTACTTGTTCACATTTATTGTGCTAAAACTTTGCTGTCTTAATTTATCTATCCCAAACCCATATTTGGATTTAGCAAGCATGTCATATGCTATGTTTGCATGTACAGGTATGTTCACACTTTTTAATCATAATAAAAAAATTACACATGCAAAAGTTGACTGTTGATTTACACTAACACATCAACAATTTTGATTACTTCACATTTTTCACATTCCGTTCACATCAGTGGAAGTATGCAAATTTTTGAAAAACTGATAACTTTACACGTTGTGAAAATTGTTCTGTATTTTAAAAAATGGATCCAGTTCTGAATAAGAACCATTTCCTACCATTTTAGTAAGAATCATAGAAAATAATATGTATATTGATTAAAAATTGCTAGATGCATAACAACATATCACTTTTTTTATGAATGGAGCAATTTTTTCTCATAAAAATACACGATATGCAAACTGATGAGATAAAGACTAAAGAACTGGCCTAAACCCTTCTTTTTTAGGGCTCTTGGTTCTGATTGGACTTTTTTTGTGTGCTGTCTTTGATGAAACAGCTCAGGCTAGTCGCTACTGAAGGGTTTGGGATTGACTAAAAACTTTAGGGGATCATATGCTTGCTGAGAAACTGGCATTGGGATGAAATTGTTTATCTAAGTATTATAGACCTTCTTAAAGTGAATTAGAAAAATAATCTCCCTTCTACTATGTCATAATGAGTAAAGCCAAGTTACTGCAAGTACAAAGTCCAGAACTTGGTCACTAGCCCATTGGTATTTGGTTATTTGAGCCATCATTACATGGAACCATCATAACTTTCCAGCATAGCCTAGCCAAGAGTGTTGGGCCTGAAAATGCAGTTATAATTTCCGATCTGCCGTACTGAGTGCGTACAAATAAGCAGTCGCAGTGTTTGGAGCACACGCTGCAGCACAGCGCATAATGTAGCTCAACTGAACAAATATGGGCTGTGTTGATCCAGTGAGTCACAGAGAGGAGATTGTGGGACAGGCATTGCTTATACGTAATTGAGGAAATTAGAAACTGCCATGGGACTGGCAAGCAGTTAGCAGAGTCAACATGGCCGTGTCTCTCCGTGCTCTGATTGGGGTGTTTATTGGTAACAGGGCGAAATGACTATTGACATTTGTAATGTGATTGAGATGGATGAGGAGCACAGAGGTCTTGGTCCAGAGAATTAAACCCTGCTAATGAAAAATGACGATCTGATGATGAAAGAGCAATGGCCCCTGTGATTTTTGTTCTTGCAGAGCAAAAATGATTTCTATTTGGCAGACCCTTCAGCCACCTGAGCAGAAACACCTCATGTACTGACAATACAGTGTTCATTGTGCCATTCCTTACAAAGAAATGGTAAGAAAACACTTTATTAGACTTTATTTTAAGGTGTCCTTGTTACAGTGTACATTAAGTACTGTGTAATTTTAATTAACTTAATATAGCATTAGGGTTTGGTTTAGGGTTCGTTGCATGTAATTATGCATACTTGTTATTATTATACTATATCAGGTTTTAGGCCAAATGATGATGAACAGAGGAAAAGAAGATCAATTATAAGTCATCTTATTAAACAAAGTAAACTCGGGTAATTCAATAGCAATAAACTTAAATGAAACAGCATGAACATGCCGCATGAACAATACTTGACAAAGAACTGAATGAAATGAGTAACTTAAATACACAGGGTATATGAACTCAACAGGTGACAACTAATTCATCAAAAACCATGGTAACAAATAAAGAGCGGGAAACTGGAACAAATGAAAACAGGTAACTGAGAGAAACAAACTAAACGCCCATAAAAATGAAAACAAACCAGACAGTCCGTGACATATAAGTACATGTAAAGTGTCATAAAGACACTGTAAAATAAGGTGTAAACAACAATTCTAACAGTTACTTTTTTTAGGCTATTTATTCACTTTTTGTAATTTCTTAAGACTTTAGTTTTATATTATACAGTAAAACAGAATACAGTACAATACAATAAATACATTTTTAATCATTTATTTTTCATAATTTTATCAAGATAACTTTTTTTAAAGAGGAGATTAAAGTTGCAATGTGTAAAATTTGGGAGGATCTACTGACAGAAATGCAATATAATATACATAACTATGTTTTCAGTGGTAGATAAAGATATTACATAATGAACCGTTATTTTTTTATTAGCTTGGAATAAACCATTTTTATCACATACACTGCGGGCCCCCCTCCATGTCAAGTCGCCATTTTGCGCCAACATGTTTCTACAGCAGCCCTAAACGGACAACACTCTACAGAGCACGTTTCGTCACTATGTTGTTCTTCTTCTAAATCGTTTGTGTTTTTAGAGGCAGCTTGCATCGTCACTACGTTGAATACGCATGAAGTAGTAGTAGTAGTAGTAGTAGTAGTAGTAGTCGTCTGGTTTATTAGAAGCAAAGACCATTCTTTGTTAGAAGTAAGAAAAACCTCATTGCTTCACACAAGCTACTCTCTGCTCTCTCAGACGACGACATGTCGGCCAGACGGCCACCGTAGCTTCTCCGAAAGGGAGGGGTGAGAGGGGTGTGCGCCGTTAGATGTAGTTTGCAACCTCACCACTAGATGCCACTAAAATTTACACTTTGCACCTTAAGGGAAGAAATAAAATAGAAAACTAATGTATGTGGGTTTCCATATTTTGCAGTTCCATTTGGTGCATTTGTGATCTTGAAATATCTATACTGTACTGTTTCTTATGTCACAAATTAAGCAATAACATACAGTACTCTACATAGGTACAGATATTAATGAATGATCAAAAAATTGCGGTGCAGTCCTGTGCAAAATACCAAACATGCATATACTCAATGCACCGTCCGCATATAGTCAACACTGACAATGCAACATGCACTTGCGTTATTTTATAAATGCAGGTTTGACACATTTTGGAATGCAATGATGCGTGAAATCATGATTGCCTAACTAGAAGCAGTTCACGTTTCCTCTGTGTATTTCCACACAGAGATTTCTCACATAGTCAATTCCATACAGAAAATCATTCGACATGCATATGAATTTAAATTGCTCATTCATTTAGCTCTGATTCTTGAAGTCTATTGTTTTTTTTCCCACCCATTTTGTAGTCTGCCGTCTGTCCTCCTGATGTTTTCATCTGTGCTGGAGGAAAATCAGAAGTGTGCACGCACAGGAAACATTGTGAACAAGCAGGAGGAAACTAATCTAAAGACAAATTTAATTCTGAAAGTGGTCTTTTTTTGCTGTGTTCTGACTGTGTTCTGCTTTAACTGTTTCTTTTCCTCTTAAATTGAATTGATGGAGTGAGAGAAACACATTTTATTCATCAGTTTTTATTTTCTTTTATATGGGGACACTTTCACCACTAAGCCTCACAACTAAGACTCGCCGGTACCTTTGAAAATGTTAATCTCAAATATATTCATTCATTTTGAACCAAAAGCCAAAATCCACAATATCACATTCTTCTGTCCCGAAGCGCTCTTTAATGCTTCCTCTGTGAGATGTTCAAACGTTCCCTTGAAAGGCTCTTCAAACCCTCTTCACAACTATGTAACATTCAAAAGGCAGAGCTTCATCAGGCCTGCGAGCACAAAGGGAGTCGAATATGAGAGGGTCTGAGAGCACCTTCAACTGCAAATAAACCCTGGAGGTTATAACACAGCTACCGCCACTCTGAGCACCGTCTCAAAGGAATGCAAAGTTACCCAGAGATGTAATGTTAGATGTGGACGAAGCCGAATGCAAATGATATGCAAGGTGAAGAGAATTAATCACGCTCCAGGCACATCTCTTTCCCCTCTCTGCCAGCGGCCTCTGCTTAGTGCTGCTGCTAATTGGTACAAAACGCCGCCTTGTATCTTCATTGCAGGTAATTGAAAGGAAAGCACTTTTACAACGGTGGTGCCTGCAGTCTCGCCGCTTTACCGATGACAGAACACATCCTGCTGTGACACATTAGCCGGGTTCTGTCTGCTGTACCTGATTATAGGAACTGTGTGAAGTTCTTTTGTATAGTTTCTACTGTAATACAGTATAGAAACGTTCTTAAGATTGATTTGTTGTAAAAAAAAATATAAATTTTTCTGAAATATCTGAAACGCTTCCAATACTCATTTTCCGCAGAATAGATACAAGATACCAGCTGCGCTTTCTCGCTCTCTTATCTCTCCATCAGCGAGTTCTCTCCCTCACTCACTTGTTTCATTTGCTCAGGATGAATATTGTTGGTGTTACAGGGCTTGAATTTCGGTGTGGGATTGTGTGTATTGTGCATAATTTTACTCATTCCTGCAGATTTTGTGCTCACACCCAAAGTGAGTGCACATAAAGGCGCCTCTCAGTATTAAATAGAGTTTTTTCGCTGCTTGTTGCGCTCAAACAGTCAAATACACACAAAAGAATGTCAAAATGTGGGTCTTGGCGAGTACTCATGTAAAAACAGTCAGTTATGTTTTAAGTGAATGTAAACAGTTGAGAAAGAAAATTCTCCAGGCAACTCCCCCAGGCAGCCATTTCAGTCACGCAACAGCAACTTCCATGTACTTGAATTGGGGAAACCGAAATCTCAAAAATTGCTGGCCAAACTCAGATTTTACTAATGGAGCTTCTAACAGCAGTTGCAGTGACAGAATAACTTTACCAATTGACGACTGGCTCTTTTATTTAGTTGGGATTTCGTTTATAGAGCCGCCATATATCACTTGGTTTCTCTTATTCATACGATTGAACTGCCTTGGTAATATTCAGTCTTTGTTTGTATCTTTATAGGATTTGATATCTCAGAATATGACTTTATACTGTATCTCAGTGTTGTGCTGTTATTTCTCTTTATTGTTTCTCAGCTTCTTGACATTATGGGCCAGATTTACTCAACAGGGCAAATCAGCGTGAGAGCGCAATTCCAAAAAAGCGCAGATGGGAGTGGAAAATTTTGCGCGTGATCTACTGATGACAAATTAAAGAACACAGATGGAGTCGGATCATTTCCATAATGACCAGCACAGTCTACCAAGAGAAGAGCAAATTAGCATCTGGTTTAAGACATGCTTTTGTGGGCAGTAAATAATGGCACAAATACCAGTAAATTGACTAGCACAAACCTTAGTAAATCACCATGCATGATTCATTTAAATAGCCTACTCTCCTCCAAACTCCTAAATGTATGTGCAATAAGGTCAGCCACAAAAATAACCCTCTCCACACCTTTTCAGCGCAAATTTTTTACTACGTGTCTTTAGTAAATCCTGACAGTTGTTTTTTAATCAAAAGAGGGTTTGCGCTGGCGCAAGCTGTTTGTAAATCAGGCCCTATGACTTTTTTATGATTCACAGTTGTTACTTTTAGTTGTTACTTTTACTTTTTTTTTTTTACTCTGAGGCAGAAACACTTCCATGTATTTCCAATTTGAACAGCAATAAAATCTCCTGTAAATGCTGAAATGACTAGAGTTACCATCCGTACAGGGATTATAAAGCATTATGCAGGTCTACATGCAAATGTTTGCAAAAAAAAAAAAAATATATGCATTTCTCATCAATAGTTAGTATGTGTAAAACACAAGAGTGAGCATATTATATTCTATTGATTTAATTTTAAAGATACCGTTCTTGCATATTAGTTTACATTTTGACCTTTTGAACTGTGATTTCTTCCACACTTTCAGTATTACGCTGTTAATTGCTCCAGATGTCCTTTAAATGAAATGACATAATCCTATTACAACTTCAAATACGATTAATTTTGCATTGCACTGCCATGAGTGGAGTAATGGGATGTTGCAGAAAATTTGGTGTCTTCTTGCTACCCATGTTTTACTGGAGATAGTGGTGCCTGACCAATGGCATGTCTGGGTCAGAAGCCCCTCAGAGGGCTCATGTTAAGAACTTGGTTACGCTGGTTTCAACATAGTTTTGGATCCAGTAATGCCATCCAACTGTACGAAATGCACAAGTCTCTCAGCACAAGTAACACGGTGAGATATAAATAGTTATGACTTCATCGAACTCCCCATGCAGCAGCTAGAGACTCCGGAGATTCTAGTTACACTGCAAAAAAAAAAAAAAAAAAAAAATGACTGCATATTTTTGTCTTGTTTTCCAATACAAACATCTAAACATTCTTAAATCAAGACACATTTACTTGAGAAGCAAAATTACTTAAGCTATTAAGTCTTGTTTTCTGAACAATTTATCAAAATTAAGTGAGTTTATGCTTAAAATATGGAAAAAATATCTGCCAATGGGGTAAGAAAATTAAAACTTAATTCAAAAAGGAAAACAAGTTGTTGATTTTTTTTACCCCTTGGCAGATATTTTGTTTTGTTTTCAGCAGAAACTCACTTAATTTTTTTTATTCATTCATTCATTCATTTATTGGAGAAAACAAGAATTAATATCTTAGGTCATTTAGCATCTCAAGTAAATGTAGCTTGAGAATGTTTAGAAATATGTACTGAAAATAAGACAAAAAAAGCTGAGTAAGAAAATCATTTTCTGAAGTGAGGGAACAAAAACTCAAAACTTCCTCTCATGGTTCACTAAATGAAACAGACTCAGATGATTTATTCCAGAGACAAATGAGAAAAAGTTGACAATGAAAATCAGCATCCTGCTTTGGCCCTCAAAACAGTCTAGTGATGATAACAAATATTTCCCTTTGGTGCCCCACTATCATTAACAAGAAGTAGAAGCCCTGACTCATTTACCATGTGGCAATGACATATCTTCTGTGTGATAAGCCCTGGTTTGCATTCTTGGTGGTGGTCCTTGACTGGATCCAGATGATTCAGGATCTGTCATTCAGAAGCAGATAGAGTCTGGCCTTGTGGTCAGAGTTCAGAGGGCCTGTCTAACATGTCTCCTTTTCACCAGGCAGTGAACATACAAGCTGCTGACTCACCAGCTCCTCTCACTTTTAAACAATGACCTCCACATTAATGTCAGTCTGAGGAAAGATAGTGATGTTGGTGTCAGTGCTAAAGATGCTAAAGGGCCAGTTCTTCTATGTGGAACTAAGTTAAATGGCACTAAATAGAATCGCAAAAATATTATTTTCAAACAGTTTTCCTCTAGCTACTTGATTAGTTAGATTGGTCAGGATGCTAAACAAAACAACTGTTTAGAGTCTCTAGCATCTATACTTTTCAGCTGAATTAGCCTACAAATGGCTTATTTATAGTTGTCTATGCATATTACTCTGAGATAAGAGATATATCACATGCCACATGAGTCTAACTTTTTAACCACAAGTCTAAATTTATGACAATAAGATTTATTTTATGTATATCAACTTTGATATGCATTGCTAACTAATTGCAATAGAGAAATTCTTAAAGTCCCCCTGTGGTGAAAATCAAGTTTTTAATGTTGTTCATATGCCTTATCTGGTGTTTTTAACATGCTTTAAGACAAACCATGTGCAAATTCATAAGTCAACACCACTGCTGAGTATTTTCTCTTTAAAACGGCAGTAAACCAAAGACAGTCTCAAACCCGGGGTTTGAAATCGCTGGTGTTTCTGACGTCACAAACTACCTTGTAACCAATCAGGTTAACGTGCCGGTGGGCTTTAGCATATCATTAACTGACCACGAAAGAGAGTCTCAAAAGAAAGTTATCCCGGTAGGCTATATTTTTCTATTGGTATGAAAAATCGGGTAGATTTAGTAATATGGTGGGTGTATGATGTATATTATGTTATGATGAACTATATGCCTTTCTCCACTGACATTCTGAGTTTAAAGCATTTCTTGGATACTGATTGTTAGAAGGCAGCTGTCTGACTCATGAATATGAACATGGTTTGTGTAACATTAGCAACACATTATTAGCTGTTTGATAATGTAGTCAAGCAAAATGCTAATCATATTAATTACTGTTATGTGACCGATGTTGTAAAAAAGCGATACCATTGTGCAGCGTTTACGGGTAAGTTGACCAAGTGGATCTTGCATGAGCTCGTGCGAGTGAGTGTAGGCGGGATAAATTATTATATTCATAGATCCGTGTATATTAAATAAGGCAAGGGTGTACAGTTACATTCAAGCTATTTTAAGGCAGTTTGTTTTCCTTTTCACAGGAAAAAAAAAAACGTTTAAATATGTAATTTTGGTGATCAAAGATGAGTTTTAGGGGATAAAATTATTGACTACAGCGGGACTTTAATAATTCTTTCTACAGAAATATGAAACCCTACACTATTTTATATGGCAATATTATTGACTTGACTGCACTGACACTATTGGATGAGAGCTGAAGTGAACTGGATGATCACCGTTTTCTCCAGAGCTGCTTTATAGGTGAATTGAACTCATTCCATAATTGATTAACTTTACACAGTTAATGATCCAAACTGAATTAACACTGAACTGATTTCAACTGAATATGACTATTTACTATTGTCTTTTTAGAGCTGCTTTACAGCAGAATTGAATTCTGTTTGCATCATTGAATCATTATTTTCCTGTTTATCACTGTAAAGCTGCTTTGAAATAATCTGTATTGTATAAAGTGCTTTATAAATAAAGGTGACTTGACTTGATTACTTTCTATAATAAGTAATGTTTGACAAGTTGTTTGGCAGTATTTTCATGTTGGGGATAGGTCTACTGGTAAAGGTTTTCACTTACTGTAAGCTTTACTTAATAAGGAGTAATCTACATGATGGCTGAATTGTTTCCTGTACCAAAAACTTGTGCTTTCCCCACAGAATGAGTCTCATACTTTTCAGGTTTAACAGAACTTTAAATCAAAACAGGCTTAGTCAAAACTCAGGACTATTGTAAATCTGTTCGATTTCTACAACTGATCCGATTTTAATGACTTTCCCTCAGTAATGTCCCCACAGAGTCTAAGAGAATGTCTGAGAGTGTGTGTGCTGACAGTCTGAAGTGCTGCATACAGTACACTTATTAATCTGCCATCCGCAGAGGAATCAACAGCAAGAGGATTACACACCAGTTCAGCGTCAACAGCAGCTCAGAGGAAGTATGACTCCCAGCGCTATTTTAAAGACACTTTCCTGTATGAGTCATCTGAGTCAAAAGTCTATTAAACTGAGACCAAGATAATTACCACCACAAAGAAAACAAGATGCATTCTTCTTTTTTGAGGGGATTTTTGCTGTTAATCAGACAAGAAAAATGAGGAGAAAGAGGGGGTGATATCAGGAAATGACCTGTACCAGATTCAAACTTGGGTCTCCCACACATGTAAGTGTCACCGCATAACATATCAGAGCATGATCACTACCCAACAGACCACTCCTTTAACACAAGACTCTGTTCCACATGGCATCCTCATCTATCAGCCTTTGTGATATAAGACACTTCTTTCAAAAACATAAAAAAAAAATCTTACTGACCCCAAACTTTAACTGGTAGTGTATATTAATTCTTCTGTTAAAACATATTATTTGACCTGTAAAATTGTTCTTGTCACAGTCATATTTAGATGTTAAACATCATGCTGCGCATTAAAATCATGTTAACACATATTTTTTTCATCTTGTGGCTCTATTGTTGAGTGAGTATTTTAAGATTTAAGGATTTGCCCCAACTATTGTAAGTGTAAGCAATTTTATTTTATTATTTATTTTATTTTATTTTATTTTATTTTATTTTATTATTTTTTGTTTTGTATTATTATTTTACTGAGGGATGTATGGAAGCTTGTTTCTGCCACGGAATAAAACAATTTAAAAGATAATTGTGACTTTTTTTTTCTCACAATTGCGAGAGATAAAGTCAGAATTGCGAGTTATAAGTCAGAATTGCATGATATAAAGTTGCAATTGCACATTATAATGTCATGAATTGTGAGATATAGCTAAACTCGAAATTCTGAGAAAAAAAGTCAGTCTTTTGTGAGATATAACTAGCAACTTTTTTCTCAGAATTGGAAATTTATAACTCGCAATTCTGACTTTATAACATGCAATTGTGAGAAAAAAAGTCAGAATTGCGAGTTAATATTTTGCTATTCTCAAAAAATGAGAATTGCAAGATGTAAACTCACAATTGCAAGAAAAAAAGCCAGAATTGTGAGATAAAAAGTCGCAATTACCTTTGGTAACACTTTATTTTAGGGTCTTTTAACTAGTTGCTTATTAGCATGCATATTACTAGAATATTGGCTATTTATTAGTACTTATTAAGCACATATTAATGCCTTATTCTGCATGACCTTATTCTACATTTTTAATCCTACCCAATACCTAAACTTAACAACTATACCTTACTAACTATTAATAAGCAGTAAATTAGGAGTTTTTTTATGTGTTCCCTATACTAAAGTGTTACTTTATTTTTTATTCAGTGGCGGAAACAAGCTTCCATAGGAATGAGTCTAAATGAATTGTTGTAGTTTGTGGTAGTTTGAGCCTTAGTTGTATTGAAACCGGTTCAACAGTCATTTAAGTTTAAATTTAAGTTACTTAAGTTAAGATCTGTGGAGTTCTAAATGAGATTCTAACTGAAATCACCATAGCAATTACACATGTGAAAAGTGTTCATAATTAGACATTCTTTAAGATAATCTCTGTCTTTAGTTGTAATTATTTACATTTTTGCATATATTTATGGTTCCTTCCCATGAATCCTCTTCACTGCCCCCGATTTCACCTCTGGTTTGTTGTTCTCTCATCCTAGCAGGCTACGTTTAATCCAAGAGACTGTCAGATTTAAGCGTTCCTTTCAGCGCAAAGCATTCAACAGTGCCAGGCAGAGTGGGAACTGGCAAGATTACAAACACTGTATCTTCATCCTGCTTTAATTAACATGCTGCTTTATCAGGATGATCACAAGTTCGCTGCAGTAAAGTTTTCCTCTGATAAACAGCACACGAGGCTGGCAATGAAAGCCGAGCAGCCCTGAACAAGTCAAGTTAATTGCCTGAAAAATGTTTTCTTCTGTCTTCGTAACATCCCTTCATCAATTTTATGTCTCTGATTCAGTAGAAATGCATTTTGGCAGATAGAGGTAGATGGCCGCTCTCATTCTGCCAGGTTTGTTACAGATGGGTGACTGGGGAACAAGCCACTTCCTCTAAGTAGCTCTTATACTGTTGTTCGCACAGCTTGGGATGTCACACCACCGAGTGCATTATTATATTTTAATATTTGGATTGTATGACATTATTTCAAGTTGCCTGGTTGTGGAAATGAATAAAAAAGTGATTTGTTTAGAGACCCCATAAAGGTGACTGTAAGTGTGTAATCTGGTTTGCTTTCTTTATGGGTATTTTAAGTTATTTTTTATGACTTTATGATTTTAAATTTGTCTAACAGTAGGCTCATGACACTTGGAATATTAAAATCCATCATCTCCCAGCATGGTTTTGGCAGACATGAACGTCAGATTGTTGTTAAAACAATCAGGATCATCAATCCGGGATATTTTGGTCTTTGTTGATTCCAGTTTCTACAGACTCTGTCTGGCCAAACCATGAGCAATACCAATATGCCAAGAGAAAGAACAGATATTGATTATCCAGCGGAGGAATGTTGGCAGTGTTGTGTGTGGTGGAGAGCAGGCTCCAGCCTCAGAATTTCAGGGTTTGTTTCCTGAATTCTGTCCAAATCCATCCTGGATTTTAATTCCAGCGAGAAGCTGTAGCCGCCAAAGTCCAAAAACAGAGTCCAAGTTCCTCAAGGAGCATTACACTGACTTCTGGAGAGGTCAGACATCATCATTCCATCTATGTACATGAAAAGTCATCAACTGAATCATGCCAGAATATTCTGTCTGAGTAATCAAGATTGTCAGCTCTCAGGGTGGACCCCCGCTGGTAATGAAATTTAGGAGAGCAGACTATTTGCTGGATTTCGCATCTCTTACACAGATGCCAGGATACCAGCTGCCTGTTCCGAGAGAACAGTCACACTCAGAAATACGGAGATGACAGCCAGCTCTGATTTCTCCCAGTAATACACTGATGTGCCACCCCTCTTCAAAGCTGCCAGATGGGTGCAGTGGAAGTGAGAAAAGGTTGTGTTAGACAGACACTACATTTAGAGACTCTGATACTGCCATCTCACACACAGCCTCACAAACACCTTGACTAGATGACATCTCGACTGAAGAAAGAAAAAAAAAATTATATTAATGCCATTTTAATGCCAAACATCCACAGCAATATGCGTTATTATGACACACATATTGTGCACAAACCTAATATCCTGCCTAAGCAAGAAATATTTTCAAGATTGCACAAAGATACAAGATAAATTTGCTTTTGGCTTACACATATAAGTTCTGTCATGAAACTCTGGATGGCACAGGCTAATAGGTCCTTAACTCAACCTGCTTGCAATCACATCATAATCTACAAGGCACAGCTGATTGGTTCCTGCTGTATCAGTAGCTCAACCTTCAAATACTCGGTCAGCATTTGCTGTAGCGGTCTGCAGTGCACTTTCAGAAACCCTCCACCTTCCCTGGCTCCACTTGTATAGATTTTCAATGGGTAATTCATGTATGCTATATTGTACAGCAGCAGCATGTCTTTCCTGCTCACAGCAGCATGTCGTGTATGCATTGGCAGTAGCAAGTCCCGTACTTGCTCTGCAGCAGCAACAATGACTTCTTATTATAAATAACAATAACAGCAGCAGCGTAGCAGATCTATTTCACCAAGACCGAACACTGTCATATATATATATATATATAAAGATATATGTAAAGATATTTTAAAGAAATGTGGACAAGCGGTTTGGAAAATAAATAAAATGTATTTTCTCTCATGAGTATATGACGCATAGTTGACTGTATTGAAAGTTATGTCAGTATATATCTATTATAATAGGTATAAAATGGTTCTAACATAAGATAAAATATTTTGATAAAATACTACAACAAGCACAATACCTTGTCAAACCTAAAATGGTGCAGCATTCTGATATATTTCCGGGAAACATGTTTACATTATTTTATTTATTTTTATTAATTTGTTCATTTATTCATTACATTTTATTTAATTTTACTTGTAATATCATCTGCTTTGTTGTAGGATTTACATTGAGACACTTTTCTCTCAGAAATTGCTAGTTAATTTCACAAATAATTACAAACAAATGGCAAGTAACACATTCAATTAAATGCGAAATTTAAAGTAGAAAGAGAGAAATAGTATTTATATTGTGAAATACTCCAATAATCATTGTTTTATTTACAACTTTGAAAAAACATTTGGTATGGGAACAGTGTATGGGAAGCCCTCTGCTCTGAGCTCTTTGTATAGCAATAGAGCTGTTTCAGATATACCCCACTGATACCTTTGCAGGGTGACTTTCCATGAACTATTTATAGCAATTATGATGCAGCAGAATTGTAAGGCACTTCAGCACTGGCAGACATCATGCCGAAGTCTTTGATCTGCTGTATACAAAGCCCATTGAAATTCGTATTCGGTCACAGTCTCCGCAGCCCCAAGTTCTGGCTGGAGAAAAAGAGACAGGAAAAAGATAAAAGTATACAATGCCTCTAGCTGAAAGCAGCATCTGGAGTCTGTATATGAACCTAAGCACCTCAATGAAAGTTGGCCACTTTCATTTGACTCGCCCTGTCAAATAAAACAGAACCCTAATGCTGCACTGACCTCATCTGGCAGGCGTTACTACTTAATATTCAGCCAATGCTATTATGATTCAAGATGTCATGTTTTATATTAGTAACAATGTAATTACATATGTAATTACTGAATAATACAAATGAACAACATGTACTTCATATGTAATTACTTTGTGGAGATGCTTGTAAATATAAGGAATGATGTAAAGTCATTATCACATAATAAACTCTGATAGGACTCTGGCATGAAGCATAAGGGTGTTATAACACTCTGAAGAGCTTTGCTAGCTGAATGTACATTATCCAACTTGTGACTACTTACCAAATAAATAAATGCAATGGACCTGTGAACGACTGTGTCATTTCTTCAAAGTGATTTTTTATATTGGTCTAATAATGTTTATATATATATCAGAAAATATGATGCATATTCTAAAAAGTCATCACAATAAACATTGTCTTTCAAGTTGTCTATACTTAGGCTACTGTAAGTTAACAAACAAAGTGTTTGACAACAAAGTGTTTTTAGTTTTATCAAGAATTGTACTTACATATTATAGCTAATTTAGCTTTTGTTTAAGGATTAAATTATTGACCTACATTAAGTAGTAAGTGTGTAAGAAGAGATTGTGATGTGATTCGAGAGACATGAAACAGTCAATTATATAGAAATTATAGAAAATATTTGACTCTAGAATGCCACAATTGACCAATGATAATCAAGTGTTCAACTGAGCCATGAAATAAGCTTAGTTAGTTATGTTATTATTGGAATTAAGTGTGTTTCAATATAAAACATGGACACCGTGGTTAAAATGTACATTTAAGTAGTGTAATTCTCTCTGAGCAAAAGTACAGGTATACAACAGGGGAGATAAATATCTTGAGGTCTTGCCAAGTGAAGTATTCCACTTAATTCAGCTGCAATATAATATACAACACACTGTAGCCAGCCACATTTATCAATATTACAAAGCAGCATAGTGGTTATATGAGGCAATAACAATAAACAAACAGTGTGCATTTGGAAATGGGCTACTATATATGACAGATGTGTTGCTGTTTGGCATCATATAATAAGAGGTAAAAGGCATATACATGATATTAGACAACCTCACCCTAGCTGCTCATAATGTGAATCGCTTGCGGGTGGAAATTGTTTTTGAATCGTGTGGCTTACATGTTGACATTGTGGTATGTCTTCCTAACCCTTAGTGGGAAAACAGTCTGTGGCTTGTGTGGTTTGGATGCTGTAGTTTGGCATGGACTTTAATGATATAGATCTGCTTTGTGATGCTCGGTCAGAGTTGTAATATTTACAACATGAATAAAATGCTGCTTTCACTGCCTGGTATTGCAATTGCAAGCAATGATTCCCGTATTATTGAAGCTGAAATTTGTGTTTATGAGTGCAACATTTTGCCTGAAGGTACAGGAATAAATAGTATAATTGCTCAGAGATCAAGATGGCTAATGTGTGCTTATAATATCATGTCAGGTCCCTGAATAAGTTTCTCTATGCTGAAAATATTTTGTACCACAAAAGTATCAAGTTTGGCAGACACTTCATGTCAGATTTGACATCAATGATGTTTGGTTACACAAAACACAAAGTCATACAAGTTTATAACAATTATGGTGAATAAACAATAACAGAATTTTCATTTTTGTTTGAAATTTTCCAACAAACAGTAATGGGAAATAACTGGTTTGCGTTTGTTTTAGGAAAGGTTTGGCTAAATGATGACTCTACACTTTTCATCCAGGCTTTCTTCTTGCAATATTTTTTTATGCCTTCAGCTTTTATGTCTTCATTTCATCCAACAAACTGTAGTTTAAAAGTTAATTGAACTATCAAATGTAGAAAATGTTGATATTACTTAAAAATTAAATAAGGCAAATTTTTATCCCCTTTAGTATGAGCAACTTTTTACACACAAACTCAAGTTAGACAAACTGAGAAAGTTTTACATCACTATTATGTAATGTTAATGTTCAGTTTAACTTGCAAAACAAAAGCTTATTGAACTTGGATCCACAAGAAAAAAACATGATTAGTTTGAGCTTGTAGACGTTATCATATTATGTTTGCTGAAAGCACAGACAAACTTTAGCTGTTAAGTTGACACCACAGTTCTTCTACAAGTTGAGTGTACTGAAAACTTCTGAAGCTAGTTGCCTCAAGTGTTTGTGTTTTCTCAACTTTTTGACTTATATATGAGCATCGAGTCTGGTGTAGATGTCAGAGTTGTAATATTCAAAGCTGTTCCCTTTGTTGTAAGTGAGCAGGCTCTTGTCACATGGGTTTTGAAAGCAGTCCTCCCCTGCTGTGACTAATTTGCCTCTTTATTTCTTTATTATCTGTCTGGAACACCTCATTATCATACTACATATTTTGTGCTGTTTTATTTTGTGCATCCTGGATTAAATGCAGGAATTCAATGTTTATTTCTCTTGTGAGTAGGCCTACTATATTTAGTTTGACTGTGATATAGATTTAATTACAGGGACATAATAACCTTCGCAGAGTTTAATACATTGCACAACATGATTCCTGATGGTTTTTAATAAAAAAAAATAAATAAATAAAAAATAAAAAATGTTCTACTCATTTGAAAAATATATTGGCTTGAAAAGAGAGAGGGAATCCTTTTTTCATCAACAACAACAACAACAACAACAACAAAACATCACAATCCTTTATACAGTATACATACTTTTTTTTTTTTTTAGTTTTAAAGTATTGTTAGTAGTAGTAGTAATAGTAGTAGTAATTGAGCTTAACTGAGTAATTGAGAAAAACAAAACAAAATGGCTGCTCTATTTAATATATTGATGAGCAATGTTAAGAATTACCACTTTGAATTATCAATAAGGTTGAAATGTACAAAATATGTTGTCAACACCATCAGACCTAATCAGATTTTCTTCAACAGATGATGCTGAAAGCTTTCTCCCAGTTGATTCATTCACTGTATTTCAGTGGATATCATTCACGGATAGATTTGTCAATATTTATAGTAAATTTAACACGTTTTTGTCTCATGATGTTGGCACATATTGAGAGATAGTAAAGGAAAACACATACATTTTATGATGGAAGAAGCAGGATGTTGCATCCAAAGGTAAATACTTCTGTTGAACAAATCAATCCAAAATAATTCCTTGAAAAATACTGGTCTTATTGGTAAAAAATATTGTATTAATTTTTAGGCTTAAATGAAAATATTCTCACAGTGAGACTTGGTAACCACAGGTAAAACTATACATAGCTACTCACTACCACTGTCAAATGATATGATATTATATTATGATATGTTATATATAGGCCTATAAAAAACACCTAAACACAGGTACAAACTACACCTTAACAAAGACATGAATTATATATTCCCCTACCCACCTAATAAATATAGCAATACAAATGGCTATAACATAGTTTTCAATATAAATATTCCACATTTCCACAGAACCATGGTAATTTACTACAGTTTATTCATGGTAAATGTTTGTAGGGGTGGTGATTTGGTGAATTAAAAGTCTTCTATCTTCATTGATGGCACGTTTCGCCTGTTTTCCTCATCAGTCTTGTTGGGAATGTTGGCTGTTTCATCCGATTTAAAACTAGTTTAATCGTCGAGTGATTTGTAGTTTGTAAACAAAAGGGTGTGTGTCGAATTGAAATGCTAATCTCAGTTGATGTTGCAATGCTGTTTAATAATGGTGACCGAGGATAAACGCAGCTCCTTTAAGCTTTCGTTCCGTTATCCACTGGGCCGTGCTTTGTCGTTCAAAGTAAACTACTGAAACACATGAAAAGAGCGCTATTTGTTCTGTATTTGTTGTTATTGACCGAGAAACAACTTCAGATGATTCAGTGACAGTGCGGTCCGGATGAATCCAAATCGTTTCAGATCGTTATGCAAGTGCGTTTGGCTAATTCACAGAAAAGAAAGTTGACAGAAATATGGGACACGCATAATAACTGCTAAAATATATTCGCACTGAAAACGTTTCTCAGGTCAGTCGGAGGAGCATGCATGGTACGAACCGTGCGTATATAGCCGTACAGCGGCAGGCACCACTGCGGCCACGTATCTAACCAAATTTAGCTGCACCGCCAGGAAAAGAGGAGGAGGGAGATTGAGGTGCCGCGGGCCGGATGAAGATGCCGCCAGTTGACGAGCCCTGCTTTAGGGGGTCTGTTAAACTCAATGGGCTCAGGGGAGGCACAAGAGACGCTGCCTCCCTCTGTATCCTTACCCGCTGGTGCCGCTGTACGACAATGTTACTTTAGGAAAAAACAGTGATTTATACACTTTTTAATGTCACATATTGTAATATTTGCGTTATTTTATCTTTGTAATAAGGATTATTTTCTCATCCTATTTTTTGAGGAGGCACTGCCTCCCTTGCCTCCTCAGAGGAAACACCCCTGGTTAAATGCCATTTTGTGATACAGCATTGGTGTGGACCACAGGAAACACATTCAAAAGTGTATATATTCCTTGGTGCTTGTCTGACTCATAGGAGAGGTTGTTTAAAAGTAAAGTAAGGGATCAAAGCACTTCAAAGCAGCTGTGATTCATAAGCTGTTTAAAGCAGAATCCCCTCTCTGTATAAATGGATGGATGGCGTTCACACAGCAAGTCTGGAAGGCAACGTGCGCTCTGGGCTGTCATTGATGGGGGAGGCGGTGATAGAGCAGCTGGGACTGGCCTTTGCCGGACTGCCCTGTCTCATGCTGAGGTGTAAATCAGGAGGCGAGCGGGCCGCCCGAGGTGATGGATGCCTGGGCCATGCCCACAGACTTGCAGTATTCTCATCTGTCACAGGCTAGCAGTGAGTGAGTGTGACTTTATAGCACCAGGGTCACATTCTGCCATGATGGACTGAAGCAGCCCACAATAGTGGAGTGGATTTATTGCCTAGAAGTTGTTTCTGCATTTCTAAATAAGCACAACCTGTTGATCCTGTGTGGCACTCTAATTAAATTCATGGGAAAATGGGAACCCGTGTAAACCATGAGCAGAATAAATGCACAGCTGATCCCTGTATCAGAGGAAGAAATCACTCCACCACTGCTTTTCAAAACACAGACCTGTGCTCTGTCTTATAAAAGCAGGAATGTAAAGAGTTCATGGGAGGAAAGGGACAATTCATATTTTGAGAGGAACGATAAAATTATAACGCTGGGGACAGTTAATTCATAGTAGTGCACTAAACATTACACATATTGAGAGGGACACATCTCCTTCTCTTCAGATATTACTCAATCAAATTTATTTTTTAAATGACAGATTACTCTGTCACATCCCTGGAACAGTGGTAAAAAAGTACAGAGAAATTATACTTAAAGATCCCATGAAATAGCTCTCCTGTGTTTACAAATTTTTAGGACATTTAAATACAAGATATATGGGTCAATGATGTGACGGTTCATTTTTTTGTCCAAAGGACTTTCTTAATAATAATACAAAGATATGGCATCCAAATTATGTAAGGTAGTACAACTAGATCACTTTTATTGAATCCAAAAGGTTTTAATTATATTTTGCTACATATAAAGGTATTTTAAAGATTATGAAGTGTTAAAAGTTCATTCGGTTTAACCGTCCAAAGGCCAATACAGCCATTTCATTTGTGATTAAATGTAATAAATGTATATATTTTTTATTCTGGCATGATTTTAAAAACATCATATATTAACATAGTGCAAAATGGTATTAAAATTATGGCTAACACTTTACAATAAGGTTCATTAGTTGACATTAGTTAACTACATTAGTTAACATGAACTAATAATGAACTGCACTTATTAACAGCATTTATTAATCTTTGTTAATGTTAATATTAACATTTACTAATACATTATTAAAATCTTGTTAACATTAGTTAACGCATTGTATTGTGAACTAACATGAACAAACAATGAACAATTGTATTTTCATTAACTAATGTTAACGAATATTAGTAAATGCAGTAACAAATGTATTTTAACAAATTATGTGTAGAAATCGTTGCTTTGTTATGAGAAAGAATGTCCGGAAAAATGAATTTCATTGATGTCATTCAGAGTAACCAATATAAAGGGACCATTTTGAAGTCATGCGGTCAGTATCATGTGACAGGATGTGACATCATTCAGACACCTGCAAAGGACCACATGGTCGTGAAGCAAAGTAACTAACTCTCTTTTAACTATATGAAAAATTCATGTTTTTACTTGCTTATACGCATGTCCCGAAACATCAAGTCATTCGGTAAAACCGTTATAAAACATGAAAAGTGTTGTAATATTTAAAAAAAATTGTACTAAATATAAAATGTTTGTATAATGTAAATGTCTCAGGTCAGTCGGAGGAGCACGCAACAGTGCGTATATAGCCGTACAGCTGCAGGCGCCACTGCGGCCACGTATCTAACCAAATTTAGCTGCACCGCCAGGAAAAGAGGAGGAGGGAGATTGAGGTGCCACGGGCCAGATGAAGATGATTGGCGGGCCGGATTTGGCCTGCGGGCCGCCAGTTGACAAGCCCTGCTTTAGGGGGTCTGTTAAAACTCAATGGGCTCATCGGAGGCACAGGAGATGCTGCCTCCCTCTGTAACCTTACCCGCTGGTGCCACTGTACGACAATGTTACTTTAAGAAAAAAACTATGATTTTTACACTTTTTAATGTCACATTTTTTTTGATTGTCCTTTTGCTAGCTAGCTAGCAAGATAACTAGCTAGCTAGCGAGATATCAGCCTGTTAGCATTGTTTGCAAATATCGTCATTCGGCATAACCAAAAGTGTCATTCAGTAAAACCAAAAATTGAAAGTGGGGGGAAAATCACATTATGAAATAAATGTTTTTGTTGTTGGCCACAATTATTGGCACCCCTAGAATTTTTTATGAGTAAAATGGAAAGTATATTCCCATTCATATTTACATTTTTTTTTTAGCACACCAGGGTGATCATGAATATGAAATTGTCCAGCCATGACTTGGAGTATAAACATGAGGAAACATAAAAGGCCAAATTCCCTTAATCATTCATCACAATGAGTAAAACCAAAGAATATAGTTCTGATGTACAGCAAAAGATTGTTGAGCTTCACAAAACAGAAAGTGGCTGTAAGAAAATAGCTAAAGCATTGAAAATCCCCATTTCCACTATCAGGGCAATAATTAAGAAGTTCCAATCAACTAAAGATGTTACAAATCTGCCTGGAAGAGGATGTGTGTCTAAATCATCCTAATGCACGGTGAGGAGGAGAGTTTGAGTGGCCAAGGCTCTCCAAGGATCACAGCTGGAGAATTGCAGAAATTAGTTGAGTCTTGGGGTCAGAAAGCCTACAAAAAAATTATCAAACAGCACCTACATCCCCACAAGTTGTTTGGGAGGGTTTCAAGAAAAATCCTCCTCGCTCATCCAGAAACAAACTCCAGATTCAGATGTCAGACAAAACTGGAACTTCAAACAGGACCGGCTTCTATGGTCAGATGAAACTAAAAAAGAGCTTTTTGGCAGCAAACCCACCAGATGGGTTTGGTGCACACATGGATAAAAAGTACCCCATGCCCACGGTTAAATATAACACTGGATTTTTAATGTTGTGGGCCTATTTTTGTGCTGGAGGTCCTGGACATCTTGTTCAGATACATGGTATCAAATACCAACAGATAAAAAAACAAAACCTGACCGCTTCTGCTAGAAATCCAATAATGGGCCGTGGTTGGATCTTCCATCAGGACAATGATCCAAAACAAACATCAAAACCAACACAAAAATGTGTCACTGAGCACAAAATGAAGCTTCTGCCATGGCCATCCCAGTCCCCTGACCTGAACCCTCAAGAAAATGAGTGGAGTGAACTGAAGAGAAGAAGCACTAACATGGAGCTGGGAATCTGAAGGATCTATAGAGATATTGTATGAGGAAATGGTCTCTGATCTCTTGTCAGGTGTTCACCAAACTCATCAGGCATTATAGAAGAAGACTTAGAGCTGTTATCTTGGCAAAAGGAGGTTGCAAAAAGTATTGAATAAAAGGGTGCCAATGATTGTGGCCAACGTGTTTTGGAGAAAAACATTTATTTCATAATGTGATTCCCCTATATATATATATATATATAGTTTCTATACTAAAATTGCATTTTATTCTATAATATAGTCTGATTTCTGTCCTTTTTGGTTTGTTTTGTTTCATTATAATTTGTTTTCTTTTATTATCAGAACTATGACAAATATATTTATGTCAGTAAAAGACTGAATAAGATTGCAGTGAAAAAAATCTGAAAAAAGCATTTCATTTATTTGCAGTAAAAACTAGAAATGCTGTCAATGGGTAGTGTGTGGTTGAAATACATTGTTTGGAATAGTATGAAAATAAGCAATAATTCATTTTGTTTACGTGAAAGTTAAATGCGTATTGCGATTGTTGACAAATTGCAAAAAGACTGGTATAAAGATAGGTATAACATAAGATATAATAGGGTTGGCCATGATTTAGAATTGAAATCAGAATGTCTTTTAAATTCCAATTCAATTTCTGAATTTGCTAAATTTTTATTGTAGCTACATTTAATTTTTGTCAGCAAGGATTACCCATAAACATTTTACCATGCAGACAATATAGGGTATTTCCAGAAATATTAGATGATCTTAATCATGTTTTTATATGTCATATAAATGTATGTAAATATGTAATAAATAGTGGGCAAACACTTTCTCAGATGGACACCTTTAAAAGAACATTCTCTATTCTCACCATTTTTGTTGTTGAGTTGAACTAATGGACAACTAATTACAAAGAATCATATGACTGTGTTGAATTTCTTTGAATTATATTTTAGTCAATTTCACTTCCTATTATTTATGTCAATATCCTGTGGTTCAGGACCAAATCGATTCAAAATTCACACTGAACTTACAAGGAGCCAATTCTTAAATTCTCAGTTTTATCTGCTACTCTGAAACACTGTGACTGTCCACTTGAACTAAACTCAATAACAGGATTTTGAAGCATGAGAAGGAGAGGGAGAAAGACAAGAGGGGAAAAAAGAAATCGAGGAAGAAAAATTGCAGTTTATCTTAACATTGCAATTAAACTGGCAGCTGTGTTTCAAGCAGAGCCAAGCCACGGATTGCTCGGTGCAGGCAGGCGCCCAGTGGCCTTGCAGACAGGGCTAATCTAGTTTCTCTTTCCTCCTCTTCTTTGCTTTCCGCTCCTTGGCACTGCCCACATTGTGTGCTGGTGGCAGCCATTCAAAGATGACTGCAGGAGGGAGAACTGACCGGCCCCCAGTGCCACATTTCTCCGTCCGGTGAGGAGGGTCTGGAATAACAAACAGGAGTGTCTTTCAGTGGCGAGAGCGCTCTGTCACTCAGTCAATACAGGGGTCCTGGCACGGGCTGTCTGCTTCCATAAATTGGAGGAATCATTAGAGGAATGTCTTCACATATCCCTACTTGACATCTCAGCACGAAAAGGGATTCAGAGGACATGAAAGTGAAACGTAAGCTCAACAAGATAGCTTTTCTCCCACACTGTTAACCCCATCACCAAGCTGTGACAGATCAGGCAAAGAAAAAAGAAACAAGTCTGGAAAAATCTAATAGGCTGACCCAGTGGAGGACAGAAAGTCTTTGAGGTAAAGAACAAGGACAAAACTCCTTAACCGATTCTGTAGTTTTTTTTCTGCTAAGCTTGAAACTTAGAATTACAAGAAATACAAGCAATATATTTATTTATTCACCTTATTAAAAAAATTAAAAATAAAATATTATTAAAAATTATTATTATTATCCAGTGTCAGGCATAACATTTTTTTACCAGGGAGTAATGTTTGCCCCCTAAAACAAAACAAAACAAAAAACATACATTTCTATAAGACCATATTTTTTTCACTTAAAACACTTAAAAATCCCCAATCTCAGTGATTATGGCTGTGAATCTCCTGAGGTGATGCTTGGGTTGTTATGGGACAACAAAAAAAGTTTTGGGGTAATATCAATATGTATATATATATATATTTAATTATAAAGCTTATAATTTGATATACATTTGCGCAATCATTACATCATGATGGTGGACGATCACAACTGTTTTGATTACCACATAATTTTTTTTATTATTATTAAAACAGATTTTTTTTTTTTTTTTTTGGTTTTTGTTTTTGTTTGTTTGTTTGTTATGATCACATTTACTCATGTCCAAGACCCAGACTTTTAGTCTTAAAATATGAAAAATCATTTATATATTTTTAATTTTTTTCAAAAGTTATTGTACTGTAAGTTACTGTAAGTTTGTACTACCAAATAAATATCACTGGTGAACAGAATATTTTTGTGCATCATTTCCCACCAAGAAATGTTGTCAAATTATGCAAAAATATGTGAAAATGCTATATAATTTTGTGGTATTTAGACTAA
Organism: Ctenopharyngodon idella; assembly: GCF_019924925.1. Lineage (NCBI taxonomy): Eukaryota > Metazoa > Chordata > Actinopteri > Cypriniformes > Xenocyprididae > Ctenopharyngodon > Ctenopharyngodon idella. Next base: position 29,068,858 of record NC_067228.1, read on the forward strand.
ATAAAAGTTATAAAGCAATAGTCTGTTGTTTTATTAAAAAAAAAAGAAAAAAAAAAAGAAGAAGTTAAAAATGTAATTTCCACCATTGTCATCTACAATACAGAATGTATTTAAACACAATACATCATTTTATATGTGCTGAAAATGACATTGTATTTTAAATGGTCATGACAATGTATATTCAATGAATATTCATTAGTGGACAATGTTTAAAAAATAAAACAGGTGTAAATAAAGTGGCAGACTCATATTTTTTCTATTGAATTTTCAGGAGAAAATGCTTGCAGGGTGTTCTATTAACAAAAATATTTCAGAAATGTCCTGCTTTCAGCCCACATGATGTGATCGCTGGGGCCGTCGTCCTGCTGCATGAGTGGATTGATCAGGTTTGACTACAGGGGTCAGAGGGCAATTCGAAGTCCAGTCTTGTTGTGCAATAAAAACAGCATGACCCCGTGGCAGTGCTTTAATTCCCTGAAAACAAGCACTTATGAGCACAGTGACAACTGAACACTGATGAAAACAGTAAAAATAATAATATGTGTGTTTGTTATCTTTCCTTTAAAAACAATCATATTGTGGACATTATAATGTGTGCTGCATGAGTTCACATAAGTAGTCCTTTTGAATCTGAAATAAATAATGACAGAAAGATTAAAAATATACTTTGTGTTCATCAAATTAAAAGTACATAAAAAATATTACTAGTATTTAGGAAATGTATATTTGTGTGATTTGCTGTTGGGTGCAATTTTTAAATTAAAATAAAAAGATTTAAAAGTTCCTCCGATATGTGTAAACCTTTGGCAGTGTTAACAGCGAGATTTAAAGACAATTTAGATTAAAATATTAGATTTTTTTTTTTTTTTTTTTTTTTTTCAGAAAGCACCGTCACCAACACTTTATTTGATGCAGCTGTTGTGGCCTTATGAAAGTCTAATTTTAAGAGCACGATATTGTCTGTTTATGTGTTCGAATGAGGGTGGGATAGAGATTATCGGGGGTCTGATGACTTTTATGCCCCTCTGAACTCAGTCTGACCCCATTAACACAAACCTGAGTGCTTCTGAATAGACTTACAAATCTCAAAGTCTATTTACATAATAATTGTATATTACGGAATCAACCTTGAATCAGTGTCAATATGTCAGAGGTGAAATCTAAAAAAGTAAAAAACATTACGCACAAGATAAAATTATGCTATCACATGCAATTAAATAATATTTGAACACTTTACACATCATCAACAGAAGACAGCAATATAATCAACTCAATATAATCTAAAGTTTAAGGATGTTAGTGATTTATAATGAACTATAAAAGAGATTTATTGAGAGACCCAGGTGCATTTTCAAGATTATCTTTTTCTCATGTGTATAATATGATTGCATTTCATGCTTTGCACACTTATACGATTATTCTAGACAATAAAGAGACTGATCACGACCGTCAGTTGGACCCTGGGCTCTGAGCAGACTAGCCAGTGGTTGTTGTTGTGATGAAGGTCCACTGCGGTGACCTGGTCCCAGAGGCACAGCTGCGGGTCCCTCTGCCTTCACAGGCCTGTCGTGATTAAGATGTGATTGGGTGTGATCAGTTAACAAGCTGCGTGATGAGGTCAGTGGCTCGATCGACAGTGGCAGATTGCTTGAGCTGCTTAGATTACAGGCGGGAAGAGATGCAGCTTCAGGTGGAGTTTGGCCCACAAGGCCGCTTCTAAACACTGCTGCCAAATCACCTCTCATCTCACCCGTTGACATGACACTAATATCCCTCAAGTAGTTCACGCACCCTGGAGTTAGAGACCCCCCTCTCTCTCCAATTTACTGCTGCTGGAAACGGGAATTAGTGTTTTTGTGCCTTTGAGTGAGATTCAAAGCCCAAAAGCAGCAGAAGCAAACCACAGTATGGGTCAATGGAGTGACCTTCAGTCCACTTCACAAATGACTGCATCACAAAGAAATCTGCACTTCAGATTAAAAATTTTTTTAAAAAGATTTTATTTTATTTATTTTTTTTAGTTATGAACCAATAATTGTATATTTCTGACTTTTTGTTGTTGTTGTTGTTGTTTACATTTACACTCCCGGTCAAAAGTTTAGAATAATGGTACATTATTTAAAGTTTATTTACCATTTTGAATTTTTTGAATTTTATTTATTGTTATTATTATTATTATTATTACTATTGTCATTGTCTTAATATTTTATGTGTTTAATTATTTTGATGAAAAGGGTTATTATGGGGAAAACGTTATAACTTTAATTGTATGAAGCTTTCTGTTAATGCTTTGAAAAAGTTTATAAATCAATTAAAATAAAAAAACAAATAAATAAAGTTTAGAATAATGCAGAATTATTTTAATGATTTTGAAAGAAGTCTCTCATGCTCAAGTGCTCAATCAAATGCTCACTATTTGAACAAAACAGTCCTGAAAAAAAAAAAAAGTAATATTATGAATTATATTACATCTGTTTTCCATTTTTATGTTTTTTAAAATGTAATTTATTCCTGTGATGACAATGCTGAATTTTTAGCATCATTACTCCAGTCTTCAGTGTCATGATCCTTCAGAAATCATTCTAATATGCTGTCAAGAAACATTATTAATATCAATGTTAAAAATAGTTGTGCTGTTTTTTTTTTGGAAACCATGATACACTACCATTCAATTTAATTATTTTGTTTGTCCAGGAAGGATGCATTAAATTGATCAAAAGTGACAGTAACGACTTTTACATTGTTACAAAATATTTTAATTTGAAATAAGTTATTTTGAACTTAACTTTCTATTAATCAAAGAATCCTGAAAAAAATAAGCAAAAACTGTTTGCAACATTGATAATATTAAGAAATATTATTCAAAATTGAGTACTTATAAAAACAACTGATAATTATTAAGCAGCAAATCAGTGTATTAGAATGAAGGATCATGTGTCACCGAAGACTGGAATAATGACGCTGAAAAATCAGCTTTGCATCACAGGAGTAAATTACATATTAGAAAACAGTTATTTTAAATTGTAATAATATTTCACAATATTTTACTGTCTTTTTGATCAAATAAATAAAGCCTTGATGAGTGTAAGAGGCTTTAAAAAATCGTATTTATTCAAAACATTTGACCAGTAGTAGCCTATATATAATTGCAACTGAAAAAGTAGTTAAATACTCATTTTATTCTACAGTGAAGCCTAAACTGAAGTGCAGAGCATACACGTATGGTAATATTTTCCTACATGTTTACTATAGTTTTGTGTAATTTATCACAACCCTCCACAGATTATTTTCAATCATCAGTGACATGCATAATTTCATGATTAAGACCATTTACTACATATACAAGCACATCTACATGTATCAGTAAGTATTTTGATAAACGAGTCAATGACAAATGAACATGTACAAAGTGATGACAAGGAGAAATGTTTTAATGATATAGTTTAAAGCATATGTGTCAAGTGTCATTTTTTTATTTTTGTTGCAAACATTTCCTTTGTTGAATTTTCATGACATGAAAAAAATGACAGTTCAGTGTCAATTTAATGATGTAACCATCAAGTAAAAATGATTAAAATATTTTCTCGTATTCGAATGAACATGAGTGTAATTAAACTCAATCATTTTCAAATACATTTTAAAGGTAAAATAAAATGTACAAAAAGCATTTACAAATATCATGAAAATTATATCATGTTATTATACCATTTAACCTTTGAAACCCTGAATTAACCTTGCCATGTCAAGGTCAAAGATATTATTATTATTATTATTATTATTATTGTAACACTTTAGTATAGGGAACATGTGTTCACTCCTAATTTACTGCTTAGTAAAATAGTTGTTAAGTTTAGGTATTGGGTAGGATTAAGAATGTAGAATAAGGTCATGCAGAATAAGGCATTAATATGTGCTTAATAATTACTAATAAACAGCCAATATTCTAGTAATATGCATGCTAATAAACAACTAGTCAAAAGACCCTAAAATAAAGTGTTATCGTTATTAATATTATTATTATTATTATTACTATTCTTGTTGTTGTTGTTGTTATTATATGTATTATCTATTACATATTATAGTACTTAAAAACAACTGACTTTAACTGTAATATAATTTCCTGTTTTATTATTTTCTTGTCACATGACAACAAAATGGCTTCCTGCATGTTGGTTATACCACACTGACTTTAGTTTGGCAGACCAAACATTTTGAAATGTTATTTTAAATATTATTATATGATTTTGGCAAACTACTTTAGCCAAACATTTTACCCTCAAGAATTTTAGCCTTTTAGGGAGACTTTTTTTCCATTAAAAATACCAAAATTCCGGAAACACTTTATTTAGGGTCTTTTAACTAGTTGCTAATTATCATGCATATTACTAGAATATTGGCTATTTATTAGTACTTATTAAGCACATATTAATGCCTTAATCTGCATGACCTTATTCTACATTCTTAATCCCACCCAATAACTAAACTTAACAACTACCTTACTAACTATTAATAAGCAGTAAATCAGGAGTTTATTGAGGGAAAAGTCGTAGTTAATAGTTTATATGTGTTCCCTATACTAAAGTGTTACCAAAATTCCTTTAAATTTATAAACTCAAAACATGTATGGGTAACACTTTATAATAAATGCATGCTATGAATCATTAGTTAAGCATTAGTAAGTAGTCAATTCATCATTTATAAAGCATTAACAGACATTAGTAAGCAGCTATAAATGCGTTGTTCTTGATTTATAAGCATAAGTATAATGTGTTTAATAATTGTATTTTCATAATTAATGATCAATTTATCATTTCTAAATTAAGTATTACATTATTTACAAACCATTTATTTATAAGTTTATAAGTTATTTATAGTGGTTCATAAGATCATTTAGAAAGTGTAAGTAAATGATTAATAAACTATTTAAATGTACAATTATACATCTTATTATTTAGACATATAGTAATAGTTACTCAGTGTGTTAATAAATGCTTTATTAACACGTATTCCTACTGTAATTCATGATTAATTCAAGTATTTATAAAACATTTAGTAATTTAGCCAGTTAACTATTTTTGTGAGCTCATCTAAAAGACTTGTATAAGCTTTTACAGTGGAGATTTAAAGGCTCAGTTCTAAGTTCTATCTTCTAAACAGAAAAAGGAAACAAACACAACACAGAGTGATACAGAACATAGACAAAATTATTTCAAGATGCAAAAAATGAAACTGTACAACTGTACACTTGATATTTTAACATGAAAAATAAACCTCTGCAATGTCATATAAAAAATGATAAATTATGAATTAACTATTTACTAATGCTTAACTAATGATTCATAGCGTGAGTTATTATAAAGTGTTACCCATTTAGGTTCATCACAGAAGAACACATCAAGACATTTTCTACATGAATTTAATTCATATTATATTTTTTTGAGATATAAATAGATATGAACTGAGCTTTATGTCATTGACCAAAATTCACTTTTGCTAACAGAAAATGCACATGTAAACACATAAGAAATAGATTTTGTAATTATAAGCGTAATTTCTCTCAAAAGTAAAATTGCTTAAACTAGAGATGAATTTATTTATAAAAGTATTTCCAAAATCATTCCCAAATCTAAAATTAGACAAGATTATCATCAAAATATTTGATCTGTTATCCTGCTTTTGTATAAGACTTATTCCCTCATCAACTATATTGGTGAAAAATATCGACCTGCACATTGTTTCCATCATAGCCAAATAGTTAATCTCACTTAGCAGGTCTGATTGGAAAATCACAGCATGACATATCTCACTCATTGATCTTAAATGTCACTCATGTGACTGTAAATCTTATTAATGGGAGCAGCTGAGAGTTGACAGCTCCAGACGTTGAAAAGCTCAAGTCGTCCCTCTGCTTCCTACATTGTCTTCCCCTCAATCTGTCCCAGAAATCAGGGCTGCGCATCTACATGTAGTCTGAACTTGCTATAATGAAGCCATATGGCCTGTCTGCTGGAATGCTTGCAGGCAGTGCTGGGAGCAGAGAGGAAGCACACAGAGTGGACGTGAGCTGCATGTCTATGGAGGCTCGCCGGCTGCCTCCACTGGCCTGCCCGCAGTTTTTTGGCAGCAAAAGTCCGCTCTGGAAACAGGTTGTTTTTATGTTAGTGTTCTGCACCCCAGCTCAATGAAACGGTGTGAAAAGCTAGTTTAACTGCTGTTGCCGTGTCTTGAGAGTGGGTGAGGGGATTGCTGAGGAAACTGCAGCTTGACCTAAATTCACATGTTGGGAGGGAATTTAAATGACAGCGCTGAGGGTGGAAATCAGCATTGCGTGGATAGTAGGAGACGTGCTAAATAGCAAGATGAGAGAGGAGAGACGTCTGTCTAGTCTCTCTGTGATAAAGCAGCGGCCTAAGAAAATTGTACTGAACACTTTTGCTTTAAAGTGAAAAACAGAAAATGTGTGTAAGTAGACAACTACATTAGACATACAGTCAAAGTATGTCAAGACATACTTGAACATTTCATTCATTAATACAGTTTATTCACTATATTTAAAAAAAAAAATGGTAATAAAATATGACAAGATCTCAGAGTTAAACTGTGTCAGAAAAAAAAAATCTTAATTATGTCAGATAACACTTAAGCAAAACATGGTCAGGTCAAAGTGTCTGAATAATTTTTGGTTCCAAATTTTTGTCAATTTTACTGGCAGTCCAATATATGAAGAATTTTGGGGTATAATATGTCACAGTTTACTTTATTTTGCTATCCTCACTTACATAAATGAACTATAGTGTCCTGCACCCACTAGCAAAAAAAATAAAAAATAAAAAAAAATACAATATTATATCTAGTGTCTGAATAATTTTTGGTTTGACTGTATAAATATTCTCAAAATTCCATCTGTTATCAAAAGACCTGTTGCACATGTGCATCACTTCCCAAAGGAGCAAGTATTTCCACAGAAAAAAAAAAAAATGTGACTGGAAATTATACAGTTTTATATTGTTCTATCTATGCCTAATATTACATTCAAAATATCTAATATAACACTTAGAACACTTATAAAATAAACTAAAAATAAAATCTTTCTTTCTTTCTTTTTTGTATTTTTATTTTGTACCTTTTTTACACCACTATATAGTCAAAAGTTTGTACCCTTGACTGAATATATTTTTCTCATGATCTTAAAAACCTTTTTACCTAAAGTGTATGCTTAAATACTGAAATAAATGTTTTGCAGACAAATATAAATTATCTAAGTATGAATTTCTTTACAAAACTTTTTTTGTATGTATGCTTATGTTTGTTTGTTTGTTTGTTTATTATTATTATTATTTTATCATTGTTATTGTTATATCATTCTTATATTATTATTTTATTTATTTATTTATTTTTCATTTATTTGTTTTTGTTTGAATGTTCAGAGCAGAGCAGGAATACAAAAGTATATCCAAACGTTTGACTGGTGTTAGATTTATTATTAAAGTTATTGACCACATTTTATTTATTTATTTATTTATTTACAAAATGTCTACTCTTTACTAAAGTGCAATTTGTATTCATTAGAATTAAAAAGAAATGCTGATTATGCTAAAACAAACTAACAAAACCAGAATAAGCAAAAGTAACTATTGGTAATAATTGTGGCATACTAAAGGTGAATGATTTGTTATTATGGATTTTTATTATTCCATTTTAGGATTTTAACATTATTATTAAGATTATAATTATAAGATTACAATGCAGAAATAAAATTTCATGGTCTAGTCTTCAAATTGCTACAAATAAAATAGAAAAATATGTCTGTGTAAAACATTCTTAATATAAATCTTAAACTAAAATGGCTCATATCTCTCATGTCAGTTCAAATATTTTATTAATTATCTTATATTTTATTAATTATGTATGATTTTAAGTGATATTGCTCTTCACTTTGGAAGCAGTGAGTTTCAGGAAAGTAAACAAAGAGTTTATAAATAGACTAAATAATGTTTTTGTTTGCTTCTAAATAAAAATGACCAAAAGTTGCATTTTAGAGGGTACTGTAGATAAGGGTTATTATCATCAGCTTAAGAACAAAAGTCAATGCGAGTCCTCATTTAGGCAAACATTTTTGTATATGTACAGATGTGTCACATGTGCATGTCACACATGGCTCGTCTCTGTCTCAGTGTCAGAGTGGTAGTAGGTCTGGAGTGCTGCGAGTGCAGTGTCCCTGTGTATTGAAGAGCGGCACCTTGCGTGATCAGAACAAAGCAAGAGAGCATGACAGAAAATCCCTCAATGCCTGCCCTTTAAAAAATGCAGGAGCAGAGAGCATGCAGAAGCAAGTTACGTAGTTATGTGTATAAATTATACACCGAAAAAAGTCTACACTGCAAAGAAATACCCCACATGAGGTACCAAACTTTTTTGCAAGCCAAAATAGAGGAAGGTCTGGTGTCTATGTCACAAAATTAAATTCTACCCAAGAATTAAAATAATGAATTAAGAAAGATTTGTGTTGTGACATTTTCATTTCATTATGAAAACTGTCTTCTCAAATTCTCATCATAACATATAGTATGTTAAACTCTATGATAAAAAAATAATGAACAATGGTATATTTATAAACCAAGATTAATAAAAGGTGTTTTTAGAACTGTAAAGTGTTACAGTTAATTTTGTTATATTATTATAAATAATAATATTTATTATTTAATAAAATAAAATGAAATAAAAAAAAAATTATTTGAATATGTTTTCAAATGGAAATGCATTTGTTCACTTGTAAAAAAACAAAACAAACAAAAAAACAATCCACATTAAAGATTTGAGGAAGATCTAAAAAGAAACAGTACCGCCATTCTTGTGCAGTCAGCTAGAGACATTACAGCTATAATCTTCCTCCTTAAACTGAGCAGGAGGGCATGACTAACATCACTACGGAAGTCACTACGCAAGTCATGTCCCTTATCAGCCATGACTGTGCGAGCCATCCACTTCAGTCCTCATGATCTATATGCTCTCAGTAATGCCATCTAGGGAGTGCACTGTAGTGTAAGTTAAGGGCCATATGAAATGTTCAGCATGTCCTCCAGTCTCAGAGGGATACAAAGGCCGTAAAAACTTGGTCTGCCATTCTGAGTGGAGGGCTATTAACTGCTGTCTTCTATCCTGCAGCTCCTCCACAGGTCGGCATTTACCCCTTTCTATTTGTTGGTGCATGTTGCAAAATATTTGTTTGATATGAAAGGCTCTAAATAATGCATGGATTATTCAATAATGCAGTGAAGTTGAGGTAGTTTGGAGTCAAATACTTCTGTTTTAAAAATGATGTGCCTGCTTTAGCCAACCCTGACCTTCAGCATTTCAAAATGGTAATTTCTTGCCGTTTGAAATGAATACCTTGGAGGCTCATGCACTGCGGGACTTCAGAGGAAATCTATAGCACTTTTTACAGAGTCCTGTGCAAAAGGTACCATTTTATAATAAGAAAATCATTTAAAAAGCATTTCTATCATGACAACTCTCAAAGAGATTGGCATGGTAATGGATATGGCAATGTTAATATATTTGGTCTTGGCAGAATAGATCTGCTATGCTGCTGCAGAACAAGTACAGAGACTTGCTACTGCCAATACATCCACAGACATGCTGCTGCTGCTGCACATACGTATAACATACATGAAATAACCCCTGTAGCAGATCTTTACAGGTGGAGCTGGGGAAGGTGGAGGGCTTCTGAAAGCGCGTCGCAGACTGCTAACAGCAAACAATTGCAAGTATTTGAATGTTGAGCGGTAAGGTCATTGGCTGCTGATGCAACAGCAACCATTCAGCTGTATTATGTAGATAACGATGTGATCACAAACAAATTGAGTTAAAGGGATAGTTTACCCAAAAATGAAAATTCTGTCATTAATTACTCACCCTCATGTTGGTCCAAACCCGTAAGACTTTCGTTCATCTTCGGAACACAAATTAAGATATTTTGATGAAATCTTAGCGATTTCTGTCCCTCCGTAGACAGCTACGCAACTGACATTTTGACGCTTCAAAAAGTTCATAAAGAGATAGCAAAACTAATCCATATGAATTGAGCGGTCTAGTCCAAATTTTCTGAAGAGACATGATCACTTTATATGATGAACAAATTGAATTTGGGCTTTTTTCACATATAAACATTCATGAACTCACACATCAGTTGTGGTAAATGGAAGCTCAAGCTTGACACGCGAGAACCAATGAGGATTGTGTTCTCGTGTGTTACGTAGCACGATTGAGCTTCCGCAAGAGGTTTGTTGTAGTGTGTCAAGCAGGTTCGGTTGAGCTTCTGTTTATGTTCGCTAATCAATGTTTATATATGAATAAAAGCCTAATTAAATCTGTTCATCATATAAAGTGTTCAAGTCTCTTCAGAAAATTTGGACTACAGCTAGCAAAAATATGCTCTGAGAACATTTTGCAAACGTTCCCATTACATTATGAAAACGTTGTTTCTGAACATTCTCTGAATGTTCAAAACGTCCAGTTTTGAAATCAACATTTTCAGAACATCATTAAATACCAGATAACTCTATACGAACATTCTATTAACATTACTGGAAGAAAGTTTGTTCATAACTTTGAGAGAACCTTGCCAGAACATTCTGAGAATTCCCTGTTAGCTAGCTTACCACTGGCTCTTTATGAAACAAATAAATAAATAAATATATTAAGTTAACAAGGCAAACAGTGAAGTGTCAAATATGTTATGCAGTCATAAGAAGCTTAAACCCCTGCCTGAGGTTCTCAAAGAAAATGTATTTCGTAACCAGGCACCACCACGCAACAAAGCCAGTGTATTTATAACAAGCAAGGCGGATCACGTTGATGTATTTGTGACACTCTGAAATATCGTCAGGGCACAGCTCGGATTGTCACATGAAGAGAGCGCTATGATGATATAACCCGGCCTGAAGAGTGACTCATCCACTGCTAAAGCAGCTGTAGGTGGATTTGGCACTCTCTCCAAAGGAAAAGCTTCTAAATCTCCGGAACGTATGGCATTGCGGATTCTAAACCGTTGCACTAGAATGATAAAAAATGTCTTACATCCATCATGGAAGAGGATGGGGTCAAAAAAAGGCCACCAAACTATGGATTCATAATGTATTGAAGCTCTCGGGCAGCAACAAATGTTTCGAGTGATAAGATGACATCGTCCTGTTCATTATCCATGATTCTGAGCCGATCAGTTACATGGGTCAAATACTAACAACTTTCTTTCACCTAATCCTGATGCAGGGCATGATAAACTGTATTTTGAAACTTCACCTCTATTGTCCAGTTTAAGGACCACTGACCTTGTGTTTCCCCAGCTGACTGCAGTTGCTGACTGCCAGTGCTGCATTTCCTCCACACTGCAGATTTTATCCATCAGCCTCAGGCTACTCCACTACGCAGGTAGACATTTCTTCATGCTTGTATGAATTCAGTTCAGCTATTAATAACACTCAAGATATTAAAACTCTCTTTCTTTGAAGCAAATCTTTAAAGGAAACGTTCACCCAAACATGAGAATTCTGTCATCATTTTCAGTCTTTCTTTCTTCCGTGGCACACAAAAGAGTTTATATCAGGATGTTTACTGCTCTTTTCCATGGTATGAAGGTGAATGGTGAGCTGTCAAAAAAAGATATGAAATTTCCGTATGTTCCACACTCACAGAATGTTCATTTTTGATTGAATATCCCATAAGATTGATGCTTTTATTACAAACAACTATTGTTCTTATATTATTATTCAGAATAACTATAAATATCATAAGCACTTGTCTTCATGGCTTTAAAAAAAAAAAAAAAAAAAAAAGCCATGAAGACAAGTGCTTATGAAAACTACCTTATGTGAGTTATAGCTACAGGCCTACAAACATTTCAGTTTTTATTAAAGTGTAATTATTATATCTGAAAATAAAAAGCAGTTAAAATATAATACCTCTGTTGTTAATTGTAGCATCTAATATTATACCAAATGAAATGGTTCTTATATATAACAATATAAGTGCTATTTTAGTATCACTGATATACTATTATAGTTTTTGTTAATATTTTGAATTTGATTTTATTTTTATATTTTCTGTTTTCATTTTGATTTTAGTTTAAATTGTTGTGTTTTGTAACTTTTATTGTTTTTTATATATGTCTATAAAGTTTTTAATATGTTTTTAGTTAATATAAATTTAGTTTTAGTTACTTCAAACATAAATTAGAAATGTTGCCTTGTCAACTAGAGGAAATAAAATAAGTTTAGATTTTTTTTTTTTTTTTTTTTTTATGAGAAATGAGCAAATGAACTTTTTAAACATTTCAACATCTTAAACAGTGGCTGATCATTTCAGTCTGATCTTACCAGTTTGTTTGTTTGTTTGTTTGTTTGTTACTCTCACAATGCAATTCAGGCTTTGTAAAGCTGCTGTTATTGAAGAATGGAGCATTAAACAACAAAAACTGATTATGACTAAAGATGCACCGATGTATCGGCCAATAATTATTTTTACTTTTCAGCCGATTGTTTAAAAACAGTATCAAAACGTGTCAGACTGCAACTCATGCTATGTAAAGAAAATCTCCCGTGTTGAATTTAGGGTAAGTTAACGCAACAATAACGCATTAACAGTTAAACAATATCTACATAAAAGCAGGCTCTATCACCCATAGTTCAAGCCAGGGTTGCCAGGTCCTTGGTTTTTCCCTACACAAAAAATAATTTGTAGCACGCCTCCAATAATCACAAAGAACTTTGCTACTTTGTTACTAAACAAAGTCTCATCTTCCGAATTGTGTCAATTTTATCATGAAATTCAAGCAATAAATGCCGTTTTGATGCTCTTAAATGTGACGTGTAGCGTTCAAGTGGCAGAAGAGAGTCTTTTATTTAGTTTTGTACACTTTAATACAAGTTATATCTCAAAAAACATGTATGAATATTATAAGGTATGTTGAAAGATAAAGTACAACTTACCGAAATTAGTATCATGTCTCATGTAATCACTCAATCTGCGTTTCAACTGTGAAAAGATGTCAATAAAACAGCTTGTGAACATATGTCACTTTGTGTTGCATTTACCCTTAGAGAGGTCATCCGATGTTCCCAGTTGTCTTCATGGCTTTTTTTTTTTTTTTTTTTTTTTTAAGCCATGAAGACAAGTGCTTATGAAAACTATGAAATGTTACAACAACAACAAAAATCATTTTTAAATAAATGTGTTTTTTAAAAACTATTTAAAACTATTTCCTCAAAATTATTTATAAGCACAAATGTTTTCAACATTGATAATAAGAAATATTTCTTGAGCACCAAATCAGCAGATATTAGATTGATTTCTGAAGGATCATGTGACACTGAAGACTAGAGTAAAATGCTATAAATTCAGCTTTTCCATTACAAGAATAAATTACATTTTAAAAATTTTCAATTAGACAACAGTTATTTTAAATTGTAAAAAATATTTCACAATATTACTGTTTTTGTTTGTTTGTTTGTTTGTTTGTTTGTTTGTTTGTTTGGTTGGTTGGTTGGTTGTTTTGTTTTGTTTTTTTGCTGCATGATGTTAGCCAGACATAGATTCCCTAAGGACCAGATTATATTTAAAAGAGAGAAAAACAGAACAGACTTCAGCTTCAAGACCGAAAACAGCAGCCTCATGGCTGGTGCTTTCCCTGACAGCTTCCGATTAAGAAATTAGGTCAAAGTATGCTTGCTTGTATTTGTTAGCCACCGCATTTGAAAACCAGCAAATATACATCTTCATTCAGAACACAGCAATGCAGTTTGCTAAAAGATAAATCATTACTCATGGTAATGTATGTTTTCTGCAGATTTGGTGTCGCGTGAGTGGTTGTGTGATGCCCAGCTAGCAAGTGCCATATGGTCACCTGATCCTCAGCTGCTGCTATCGCACAAGTTCCCTCTAGTGCATGCTGGGACATCACAACAGAGTCTGTCTGGCTGCTCCACTTCATGCACCTCTGCCTCACCAGGAGAAAGTCTGGCAGTGGGAGCTTCCATTTCCTCCAGCTAAGAGCGTGTGTGTGGGGGGGTTAACATGCAGTGCCGCCAAGCATGGCTAATGCAAAAGGACAGTTCCCGCTTATTATAGAACCATTGCGGATAATAAAATCTGAATCAAACTGCCAGCTGAAAGCCACTGGAGAGTTTCCTCCTATTTAATTTTTAAAGTTATGGAAGCACTTGACACTGAGGTGGATCAAATATCACTAGATTGCGTGCAAATACTTACTTAGCAAGAAAAAAAAAAAAAAAAAAAACAGGTGAGTGGCCATACAGTAACAGATTACTCAGGTCTTTTCCGGAATGTTACAATTGGCCCTAAGTGGCCGCGGATGACATCTCATCTCATGATAGTTTTCACAAAGGCAAGTGTTAGGGCAAATTTATGTTTTGGCTGACAGAAACTGTACCATACACAAAACCATCACAACATCAAAATAGATGGCAGAGCTTCTGAGAGGGCTGCAGTCTGCTATGGTCCATCTCTGCTCAGAGCCTTTTGGCTCTCATGAGAAGGAAGTCATTCTGGGAAAACTACTCATAATCTAGAGCAGTGTTTTTCAATTGGTTGGTCGCAAGACTGTTTTGAGTGGCAATGATGATGAGTGTGTAGTCAAAGAAACAACAACAAAATTCAATGTTTTTCTGATGCAAGACTTGTATTTTGAAAAATGTGCGTGAAAATGGTTGACTCTTCTGTCAGGTGATGATATGGAGCAACTTTTTGAGCAATGTTGCCATGCAATGTCGCCGAGTGATGATGCTTGGGCACTTAATGAGTGCCTGAGAGAAACACATTGTCCTGGTTCAGTATTTGCGGTCAGATGAGATAATATCAAGCTATATGTCAGTGTCTTTTTTTTTTGTTTTTTTCCCGTAATTACTTTCTAACATTATAAAAAGTCTCTCACCTCAGAAAAGCGAACTTTCCTGTCCTGTCCTGTCAGCCATAGCGCGCACTCTTCAATGGCATGCCCAAATGCGGCGGCGCGTGCTATATACGTATATCATCATTATAAATGAATGGTTGGGGGCAGATGTGGCCTAATGATTAGAGAGTCGGACTTGTAACCCAAAGGTCACGGATTCGAGTCTCAGTACCAGCAGGAAATATAGGTGAGGAGAGTAAATGAACAGCGTTCTCTTCCACTCTCATTACCCACAACTGAGGTGCCCTTGAGCAAGGGCACCTAACCCCCAATTGCTCCCTGGGCACCGCGGCAAAAATGGCTTCCTACTGCTTTGGGTGTGTGTTCAATACTCACAGCTGTGTGTGTGCACTTGAATGGGTGAAATTATGGGACACCATACTTGACTACACGTCACTTTTCACTCACTTTCACTTTCAATTGGTAAGTCATGAAACTTTATTGTATTAACTAGTTTGGGACTGCTATTTAATAGCCTTGCCTTATATTGTTTTTTATCAGTATTAGTAATATGACAAACGAAGTCTGGCATCTGAGTCTTTCTTGGAGGAACCTGTTAGCTATCTGCCAAGCAGGTCAGGCTCCTCCTAGTAGGGGCACAATATAATATTCTTGCAATTCATGTGTAAGTTAAGTGGGGCGGTGGGCTACTTGTGTGTGTCAACCATTCTTGCGAAATACATTTGCATGTTTTTAAAAGCAAATTTATTTTATATATACAGTATCTCACAGAAGTGAGTACACCCCTCACATTTTTGTAAATATTTTATTATATCTTTTTATGTGACAACACTGAAGAAATGACACTTTGCTACAATGTAAAGTAGTGAGTGTACAGCTTGTATAACAGTGTAAATTTGCTGTCCCCTCAAAATAACTCAACACACAGCCATTAATGTCTAAACTGCTGGCCACAAAAGTGAGTACACCCCTAAGTGAAAATGTCCAAATTGGGCCTAAAGTGTCAATATTTTGTGTGGCCACCATTATTTTCCAGCACTGCCTTAA
Source organism: Ctenopharyngodon idella (assembly GCF_019924925.1). Classification (NCBI taxonomy): domain Eukaryota; kingdom Metazoa; phylum Chordata; class Actinopteri; order Cypriniformes; family Xenocyprididae; genus Ctenopharyngodon; species Ctenopharyngodon idella. The sequence goes on from NC_067228.1 coordinate 29,084,831, forward strand.
CCCTCTTGGGCATGGAGTTCACCAGAGCTTCACAGGTTGCCACTGGAGTCCTCTTCCACTTCTCCATGATGACATCACAGAGCTGGTGGATGTTAGAGACTTGCGCTCCTCCACCTTCCGTTTGAGGATGCCCCACAGATGCTTATCAGGGTTTAGGTCTGGAGACATGCTTGGCCAGTCCATCACCTTTACCCTCAGCTTCTTTAGCAAGGCAGTGGTCATCTTAGAGGTGTGTTTGGGGTCGTTATCATGTTGGAATACTGCCCTGCGGCCCATTCTCCAAAGGGAGGGGATCATGCTCTGCTTCAGTATGTCACAGTACATGTCGGCATGTACGGTACAGTGCCGGCAGCACTCATGTAGCCCCAGACCATGACACTCCCACCACCATGCTTGACTGTAGGCAAGACACACTTGTCTTTGTACCCCTCACCTGGTTGCCGCCACACATGCTTGACACCATCTGAACCAAATAAGTTTATCTTGGTCTCATCAGACCACAGGACATGATTCCAGTAATCCGTGTCCTTAGTCTGCTTGTCTTCAGCAAACTGTTTACAGGCTTTCTTGTGCATCATCTTTAGAAGAGGCTTCCTTCTGGGACGACAGCCATGCAGACCAATTTGATGCAGTGTGCAGCGTATGGTCTGAGCACTGACAGGCTGACCCCCCACCCCTTCAACCTCTGCAGCAATGCTGGCAGCACTCATACGTCTGTTTCCCAAACATAACCTCTGGATATGACGCTGAGCACGTGCACTCAACTTCTTTGGTTGACCATGGCGAGGCCTGTTCTGAGTGGAACCTGTCCTGTTAAACCGCTGTATGGTCTTGGCCACCATGCTGCAGCTCAGTTTCAGGGTCTTGCCAATCTTCTTATAGCCTACGCCATCTTTATGTAGAGCAACAATTCTTTTTTTCAGATCCTCAGAGAGTTCTTTGCCATGAGGTGCCATGTTGAACTTCCAGTGACCAGTATGAGAGAGTGAGAGCGATAACACCAAATTTAACACACCTGCTCCCCATTCACACCTGAGACCTTGTAACACTATTGAGTCACATGACACCGGGGAGAGAAAATGACTAATTGGGCCCAACTCACTTTTGTGGCCAGCGGTTTAGACATTAATGGCTGTGTGTTGAGTTATTTTGAGGGGACAGCAAATTTACACTGTTATACAAGCTGTACACTCACTACTTTACATTGTAGCAAAGTGTCATTTCTTCAGTCTTGTCACATGAAAAGATATAATAAAATATTTACAAAAATGTGAGGGGTGTACTCACTTCTGTGAGATACTGTATATGTATATATATATATATATATATATATATATATATATATATATATATATACACACCTAGGATGGCTTGAGGGTGAGTAAATTATGGGATTATTTTGGGAACGATCGGGAGATTCTGTAATAATTATCTGCTCCAGTAATAATTTGTGTTAGAAGAAATAAAAGTTGCTGGTGTTTTACTGTCACAAGTGTTCATTTCAGCTGGAAACTGCAGTGAATTGTATGTGATATGTTTTTTGACTTTTGCAAAAATGTAGTTAGAGGCACGTTCTTCCAAGTCTAGGTTGGTCACACTACTGAACATTGTGTTTAGTACTAGTGTCTAGTACAAAACTACTTTTGCAAGTTATTCCTTAACACTGGAGGAGATGAAGTGCTGATTGCTTCCTCTGTTCTCAGAATCCACACACACACACGACTTCCTCACAGCTGTTCTTCTCCTCCTCCTACTTTCACATATCTTCTTCCAATCCTGATCAGAAATTCTGATCTAATTGTCTACGCACATTTATCCCATTCACAGGGAATGTCATACCATTTGAATGATTTTTTTTCAAGATGTCTATTATTGTGGTATAATTTATTACAGATAATCCAACCTCTTTACATGTCAATCAGACAATATCTTCCTAAGTGGATGGCCAAAAAAAAAAAAAAAGCTGCATTGTGAACAAGACCTTATGGTGTTTGTCCAAAGTCTGGTTATGTGAGACTCCCAATCACATGACTTGTGCATTTTCTATGGTGAGAGGAAAATCTGGATCCTGCATCAAAGTGTTTTTGAATGCTATTTGTTATGCACTGTATCATGTAACAGCCAAATAAAATGAAACTGAAACATTATAAATGAACCACCTTATATGCTCTGAGTTAATTTGGAGTGTTCAGAATTGGATTAGAGAAATGATAAGCAAGTTTTTCACCATTCACAACTACAGAACAATGAAGATACAGGAGCTTCAGCTTCACACACACTCTCTCCAGCTGGCCGTCAGACTGCTGCTGCTGTGTGGCATCTCATCTACATGAGATAAACATTGCTTCGCTGACTAGTGAACTACTTTTCTAAACAACCTGTCAACTAGAATAGTCACGCAGGCCTTACCACACACATTGTAACACAAAAAATTGTATGAATATTTAAACTTTAGAAAAGTAGCCTCACCCTCCCTCACTGGTTGGCAACTAATAATTTCTGTTTACAGTATACCATGCAGCAATGTTATTTGCTGGAGGTCTGCTTCACTGTATTGAATGTCAGCAGAGACCATGACAACCAGACGAGTTCTAGAGAAAGACGCCCCAAGTCAATCCACAATCTGACTTGTGATGCAGCCTGAAATCATAATCACACCATCTTGTTTCGTTTGGCCAAAGGAGGACTCTGAGCCTGGTTTCTCCCAAGGTTTTTTTTTTCTCCATTTTCTGTCACCGATGGAGTTTAGGTTCATTGCCACTGTCACCTTTTGGCTTGCTTATTTGGGGACACTTGCCTCTTTCTCTGCCATTGACAGAATTTTACAGTATACAGTATGTTATTACACATCTTCTGAAAGAGTACAGAATCTCCCGATCGATCCCAAAATAATCCCATAATTTACTCACCCTCAAGCCATCCTAGGTGTATATGACTTTCTTCTTTCAGCCAAACACAATCAGAGTTATATTAAAAAATATCCAGGGTCTTCCAAGCTTTATAATGGGAGTGAACCTTAGATTTTGAAGCCCAAAATTTTGAAGTGCCATGCACTTCCATTATAAAGCTTGGAAGAGCCAGGATATTTTTTAATATAAGTCATATACACCTATGATGGCTTGAGGGTAAGTAAATTGTGGGATAATTTTTGGGTGAACTAACCCTTTAAGGTCACAGTTAGCCTCAGTTTGGTAAAGCAGTATGTTCCAGCTCACCTGATTCTTCCTGCTTGCTGCTCATAAACATACAACTCATTTTCTCTCTCACACAGTCATTCACACCCTCCCTCCCTCCTGCTCAGTTATGGGAAAAGTTGCAAAGCAAAAATTTGATGGTTAAGTGTGAATCACTGAGTGAGTCAACATATGTCATAATGTCATAAGCATAATAAAACAAATTTGATGCAATTCAATGTTGCTAAAATGACTGCAATTCAGTGTCCTCCAGTACAATAAAACAAGGTTGTCAACCATGTTTTGTAGAAACAGTAAGTCATACAAGTCATGTTTTGAAAATGAATAGCAATTATTTCAAACACAATTGTGTTCTTCAGTAAATGTAACCAAATGTTTTACTCTCAAATTCAACACCATAACCACATCTACCATGATGGAAATAAACTAAATAAAGATTTGAAAGGTTGAAATAAAATAGGATACAACAAGGCTGAAGGTGCCAGTTAAGTAAGTGTAGTTCCCTTTCAGTAGGTCATGTTCGACGTACGTCAGTAGTGACCGACGAATCGGGATATCGCTAGAGAGCCCTATCAGCTTCGAGTGAACTAAAACAGGCCAATGGAGTTGGTGTGCGATATTTGCATAATGTGCACCGCCCCCGCCAGGTGGTATAAATAGGGGAGCAGATGCCATCGCACTCTGTCTTTCGCTTCGGAGCCAACTAGTTGTTCCAGCTTTCAGACTGAAGAGTGAATACTGCAAGCCTGTGTGAAGTGACAGCGTCTTGTGTTGGTGTTAACCCTCTGGGGTCTGAGGATTTTTGGGCCCTGGAGAAGTTTTGACCTGCCCTGACATTTGTGCTTTTTTCAGTTGTTCATAAACATATTAATGACAAAAGTGTCATTACACTGTATTCAGCACAAACTAGGCTACCATAATATGTGAGGAACATGTAGGTACATGTTTGTTTTTTTGAAGGAATAACGTTTATGCGTGGTTATTGAAAAAACAAAAAACTTAAGTCACTGAAAAAAGACCAAAAAATATATTAAATCTGTGTTCACAAGACTTCTGGGTATTGGAGGTTGTAGACTAGAGTTTTTGTTTCAAAATTATGTAAAAATGATCCTGCCTACTCGTTCATATAAAACAATATAGATATTTAAATTTTGTAAGACACTTTTTGTCAAGAAACACAGTATGTGTGGAGGCGTGAATCATCATGAATAATGCTGTGATTCACACCTGAGAAGACAAAGGATTCACATAATGACCTCTAATGACCTGCATAACAATGAGCTCTTTCAGTCAGGTAGGCTATGTGAAAAAACCCTCTGTGAACATGTCTCAAGCTCATCATGGTGTATATCAAACATACAGAAAAAAACAGCAATACTGTGAAATGTTATTACAATTTAAAATAATGTTTTTTTATTATATACTTTAAAGTAAAACGTATTTCTGTGATGCAAAGCGTCTGAACAGTCATGTTATCTCTATGGCATTTCATATAGCCTTTTAGCTTAAAAGCATGCACATTTGGAGAAATATTGATGGATTCTCATGTGTATGTCAATTTTCTATACAAAGGAGTAATATTTATTCAATATTTATTGTCATCACTATGAGCACTGGATACTGTGTTTTCTATTCATAATTGCAGCCGGAGGGCGCTCTGTACACCTTTAGTCCACAAATTACTCTAAAGAAGAACAGGCATACCATGTGACTTTCCAGGAACTAACAGAGGCTTCCCTGCTCGGGTTGAGAGCCCACTCCACCAGAGGAGTGGCCTCTTCCTGGGTGCCTCGCTCTCAGATCTAGAGCTGCGGGCGCTAGATTCTATAGCCTTCCTGTAGAACCGGTATCTTCCCGTGTACTCGCTTCCAGCAGCCGGTAGACACGAAGAGCACGTTCTAGTGTCGGCTTGCGATGCCACTCCCGCCCCCTGGGCCGGATACGTGCATCCTTTTACTCCAGTCGAGTTCCCCGCTTGGCGAACCCTGTCGAGTTCCTCCGCCTCCCCCTTCAGCTCGGACATTGCGGAGTGTCTGATGCCAGGCCAAACCTCCGTCACTGACGTTGACGTTTGGCTGGGTGCCATATGTCGTGACCCCTCCATGTGAGTGGTCCCATGTGTGTATTTGTCCACGGTCAACTCCCCACGGTGAGCCCGTGTCTTTCCCTTAGCAGAGCCAGCTCTGCTGTCACCTGTCAGATGAGTCTCCCCCTACCCAGGTGGAGCCATCCCAGGGACTCCATATGCGTACTGTCCACGGCCAGTCCATATGTGTACTCTCCACATAAATTCCTCCCCTGCAGGTGGGTAGTGGTCTCCGCAGCGTCCCCCCTTGGGTTCGCTTCCCCAGTGTAGTCTAGTTTACTTAGTGGGTATGTCGGAACAGCAATAGACTCTCTCGGCGTAAGCTCGCCCCCTTCCCCGTCCCATTGGTGCACCGGGTGGCTAGAGCTTGCGCTGGGCACTGGAAGGGGTTCATAACTGTGGCGCTTTATTTGGGATCCCAAATCGTCGGTCACTACTGACGTACGTTGAACGTGACCGACTGAAAGGGAATGTCTCAGTTACGTGTGTAACCCTTGTTCCCTGAAGGAGGGAATGGAGACATACGTCCCGTCACCACAGTTTCTGTTTCAGTTTCTCGCTGCAGTGCAGACTAGGTTGTCTGCTCAGCGAAAAACAGAGTGCGATGGCATCTGTTCCCCTATTTATACCACCTGGCGGGGGCGGTGCGCATTATGCAAATATTGCACGCCAACTCCATTGGCCTGTTTTAGTTCACTCGAAGCTGATAGGGCTCTCTAGCGATATCCCGATTCGTCGGTCACTACTGACGTACGTCTCCATTCCCTCCTTCAGGGAATGAGGGTTACACACATAACCGAGACGTTTTTTTCTGTTCACAACATATATGATGAATGATTTTTTGATGAATGGTAATCAACTGCTGACATTATTAATACTAAAGGTCAAGTATAGATACACTTCATATGCTGGCATTATACATGAATGCAAACATGCAAATGATGGCTAAATTGTCACTGCCAACATAAATAAGACACATCTCTCAGTGACAGAAAATAAAGAGTTTTGACAGGGCACAGAGAATCCGGCAGATTCTCACACCCCGCTATGGTGATAATGAGTTTTGTTGGATGGTGTGAGGAGCCATTTTCAGCAGACACTTGAAAGTATTTTTCCCATGTGCCTCCGCCACCCCTACACAACAGGCAAGAGTCTGGGGTCACCTGCAGAAGTTCTGCACATGCTCCCAAAGCTGTAATTTAGGAAGGTATGAATGAAGCTCGATTGCGCAGAATGACAGCTTAATTAATGACTTGACATGCATGAGTGGCAGAAGAGTTTGGCTTGGGAATGCAAGCGTTGCATTTGCCATGGTGAGATGAGAAAGGTACTTGTTAATTATAATAATATGGGATTTTGGTTCGCTCGATAAATTGTCCCACAGGTGGGAGAGACAATAGCAGATGATGCAGCTGCAGGCCATGATGGGGAAATGATGGCAGCAGTGAAAAAAGGGAAGACAAGCAACTCATCACAGTAAAACACCCAACTGGAAGGTAATTGCACATCAAAGATAAGAACATGGTGCTGCGAGTGTGCTGAGGGATATGCGTTTTCAGACAGCTGCACGATAGTCAAGAGAATTTTCAACTCTGATCAGATGAGGCGAGACTCACTTTTTCAAAGTAACCTCAGTGCTGTCATGTTGAATTATTGTTTATTTTGTTTGAATAACAAAATTGTGACTTTCTTACAGTTGAAGATTCCATCCCTCACAGGGTTGGGGGGAAAATCTGAATTTATTTTTGATTTGGCTTCCTTTTAATTCATGAGTTAGAATTTGAATCACATTGGCCTCATTTCCTGAACAGCAATTCAGAGAAACAGTCAGACAACAGAGGAATTTCATTAGTCAAACACAGATTTTGCAGCAAAACATAATTAGATCATTCAATTCGACTAATTACTGATTAGACATATTCCTCTAAAATAAGTTCAGTACTGTCAAAATAATTAACAGGTCCAAAGATATTTTAATTGTGCCATAAAGCAACACATAATACGGACCACAAAACTATAAAAACATTTACATAAAAATCTGAAATTAATAATTATATTGAGATATAACCACATAATTGTACTAATAATAAATGTATAAGTAAAATGTGCATTAAAGCAATAACATCAGCTCCAGAATGTTTGGCATCCATCACCATAAATTGATCATAAAATAAACAACACATATGGGGTATCCAAATACTTTTTTTTTTTTAGACCCCCATAGTTATTATTTGGTTATAAAAAATGTATTTGAAATTCATTCCATTTTAATTCAACTTCCGTAAACGAAAGGTTCACCAAAAAAAATTACAATTCTGTCATCATTTACTCACCTGCATTCAAACCTGTATGACTTTCTTCTGTGCAACACAAAAAGAGAAATTTTGAAGAATGTTCTGGACACTCATGCTTATATAGTCAATGAAAAGTTTTGGATAAGGTTGCAAAATGAAAATATAATAAAAGTAGTACATACAACTATATTACAAGTCTTATGATAGCTTTGTGGCAGAAACAGACCAAAATGTCAGCTAATATTCACTGATAATTTTAACTGTTCCTCAGATCTTGATCATTGAGTCAGTTGAACTTGAAAACCATTTAAACCTGATTTGTGAACTGGATCAACCAATTAATTGAAAATATAAGACTAAAAGAAACAATTAGATTCTGAATCGGACATTGCTCTTTCTCTCATGAATATGGACTGTCAAGATTTTCAGTCTGTTCCTCAAATAAAGCTATCTTGTGATTTTGGAAGACTTGATACATCGTCACATGGACTACTTCATTTTGGAGCTTGTCATTTTGGAGCTTGACAGTCCCAGTCTGCATTTGGATCTCTAAAATCTCTAAATTATACGTTATAGATTTTAGACCTCATAATGAATTAAAAGCTCCATTGATGAATAAGTCAGTATATCTCCACATTGCTCACTAGGTGGCTTGCAGTTCACCGGTAGTATAGCAAGGGTCGAATTGGGACCAAAAATCCTTTCAACCCCAGTCTGTTTACTGAAATATACCTCCACAGCTTCAGCCTAAGCAAGATCAGAGCACTGCTTTGATGTGTGTCATGAGCTGTGTACAGTCCCTCATCACAGGCAATCTGATAAGTGAATTATCTTCCCTCAGATCCAGACTCTGATAACTGTGCAGTTACTGCACTCCAGGATATCATTTAACAGAGCTGAACCACAGCACGCACATGGACAGGCAACATTAACAATCTGACCCAGCCATCTCTTCTGCTAACCTCTAATAAGAGTGTTTAAACAGAACAAAACAGATCACTCAATGAGTGATTATATGGCAGATTGGCCGTTTGAAGGAACCCACACTCTTGTGGGGGAAGTCAATGTGGCAAAGCCCGGGAGCCAGAAAGAAACGCTAGTCTCAGAAGGCCACTGTGTAAAGGGATGGTCATGCAGAGATGAAAGTGAACTGGGTTTCTGTGAAGACTCGCAAGGTTTAAGAACACCCTGCTAAAAGCAGACCTGCCTTCCAGAAGAAACCAGCCTGTAACAGCAGGAAACCACATGGCTCAGCCTCACCTAAAGCTAAAGACAGGGGTCACCACTGGCTTTGTACCAAAATGTAGTGAGCTGCCTTGATGTACTTGCAGATAATATAATAATGAAATAAAAGGTCACTTAAGTGTGCTAAGAAACATGAACTTAAGTATACTTTTAAAAAGTGCAATTTGTAATAATGTCAAATTAAAAGTTTTACTTTAAAGCACATTTTAAATAATTATGGTTTAATAATATTTGGTTGTTGTTTTTTTAAGTATACTTATTTTGATGTCTTGACTAACATACTAAAGTTCATGTAGCTAATGCACATGATTATAAGTTTAACTGTAGTGTGTTATTCAATATTACCAGGGCATTTGTAGTCTTTTAAAAAGACATAAACTATGAAACTATGAAAATATCGATTTTTCAATACATATCGATACTAAAATATCTGAAACGCTTCCAATACTCATTTTCCACAGAACAGATACATGATACCAGCTGCGCATTCTCGCTCTCTCTTCTCTCCAACAGCGAGCTGACACACAAACCTGCCTCCCCTCACTCACTTGTTTCATTTGCTCAGGACGAATATTGTTGCTGTTACAGGCCTTGAATTTCGCAGTGGGATTGCATGTATTGTTCATAATTTTACTCATTCCCGCAGATTTTGCGCTCACATCCAAATCTGCGCGCATAAAGCCGCCTCTCAGTACTAAATATTACAGTACTGAGTAAAAAAATATTACAATTAAAGTTAATATATTTTTAAACAAAAATATACAAATATGTAATTACAACAAATGTGTAATTACAAATATAGTTCTATGCTTGACAAATTTCAATAGAAATGTCAATATATTTTAGTTTACCATAAATGCTTGTCAATAAATTCGGCTGTACACTACAACCATATTTCAAAGACAATAGAAGTAATTATGAAATTGCAAGATGTACTTAAGGTCTATTTAAGTGAGTTTAAAAAAAAGACAGTAAAGTTCAGCTAATTGTATTTAATACAAATTTTAATCTATAATACATTTTCATTTAATTGTAATTAACATGCAGATAACTCTCTGAAAACATTACATTCAGTTTGCAAGTATATTCTTTTAAAGTATTATTTCTGTAATAAGCTATCTTTTTTATTGATTTTTTTTTTTTAAATCTTTTTTCACTGAGCTTTCAATTTCGTCCAAAACAATTCCTGAATCTCTGAACATGACATGCAGGCTGGCTGCTATGAACGAAGACAAACGACAAATGGCATACCTGACACATTACGGGTGGGCACAAATAACACAGGGGGATAAACAGACCAGAGAGTAATACACACGAGACCACACAATAACAAACAATTTCATCAACAATTTTCAGAAGAACCCACCCAAGCACACTGCACATTGTGCCGTATGAACACTGGTTAGTTAATGATAATAATAATAATAGTGAGGAGCCTATATACCTCAAAAATAAAAATGAAAAATTAAGGCAAATGCACAATAATTTTTAGTATAATATCTGAACATGGTGTTTTACAAGAATAATTAGCCTGAGAAAGCTGCACCCAATAGCTATTTTGATATATGATGAAAATAGTGAACCCAACTGTTACAGACATAACAGTTTGTTCAAATGAAGAGATATAAATCTGAACAATGTGAGCATGAACACATCAAAAAGTTTATCATTTATGCAATTTAAGTCATTCCAAACCAGTTTTTTTTTTTTTGTCCTATGGAGACATGTTTAGCACAATGTCCAAGCCAGTATATAATATTTACTGATATTTCAAATTAGATTTATTTTTATATTTTCAATTTTCTTCTTAATTATATAAAATTGTAGTAATTTTGCCTGGGATTTTTAAAAATAATAATATTTTGTTATTGGTTTTTCTTTTAAAAATATTTTTTATATTAAATTTATATTTTATTTCAGTTTTAGTCATTTTAGTACTTCAACTTAAATTTATTTTATTTCAGTTAGTTGCCAAGGCAACATTTCTACTTTTTGTTAAAGTTTTTTAAGTGCAAGCTTTTCATCTAACATTTATATTATGTACACTTTATATTTTATTTCAGCTTTATTTCAATTAGTGAAAAATATTATTTTTTATAGTTTTATGTTTACATATATATATATATATATATATATATATATATATATATATATATATATATATATATATCACAACACTGGTCCACTGTTTTCAATAAGACACTAAATTGTTCCTATTCCAGGAGCGCTTTATCCAGTAATCATGACTGGATTGGACTGTACTGACCAATATGTATAGCAAGTGGCTGTGTATGTGCTTCTTCATAAACTCTCTAAACATTCAATATCAAGCAAATTAAAATTTCTTGTGAGCTCACCAGATTTGAACAAATGTAACATGTTGTAATTCTTACAGCATGTGCCCAAATGTCCATATGGTTTATCCGACCTTGCTTGTAACAATGCATTTTGGGACTGCAATGGATACAACTATGTAGGCAACTTGATAGGTTTTGATAGAGTCACTGAGTTCACCCAGTAACATGTTACATCCATCTTGATCGCTATTGGGGAAAAATATCAAACAGATATCATGTGAGAATATGACATGAATAATTGAATACACATAGATGAGCACCTTAGCTGAGACCTTGTGGAAAATAATCTTTTTATTTATTCCGTACACCCAGAGGGTGAACTTGAAAGAGATAAGACTAATTTCAAGCAAACAGAGTGATGAGGGAGCGCGGGTGTTATCTGGCTCTGAAGAGAGAACTTAAAACAGTCTGCGATATCGGGCAGAATTAAGGCATTATTAATTGCATAGGCGTATTAAACAGACCCCAGCAAGTGACCTCTTCTAATATGAGGGAAGCACGAGAACAAAATATGTCTTAATCTGCTCAGCAGTGCTTAGATAAATGTCAAGAGTATCTATCACCTCAATTAACCAAGCAGAGAAAGTTGTCAGAGTCTAATTCTCCTTGTGACAAGAGCCTGGCGTTAAGAGGCTCCCACTTCACTGAGCTTCACCGTTCCTGCTGTAGATTAATGCCCCTTCAGACAGCACAGCCAATAGCGCTTAGCCTTTCTGCCTGAGTGTACAGCTAGCTCCCAAACACAAATTCCACATCAACTGTCCAATACCTGTCTCTCTCCTGCTCTCTCTTTCTCTTCACTTCCCATTTTCCACTGAAAGAAGACAATATGCTTGGAATGATTGTTGGTTTTAACCAATAGGCTATCTATAGCACCTGGAGAAAGCTGTCTGTTATTGTTACATTTCATCTCAATGGCAGTTGCTCGGCTGTTGCATTTGGCCCTAGAAGTAATCTGCAAAAAGTACTTCATGGGTGCAGGGGTAAATTATTAAGTGGAGATTTGGTTTGAACTGTTTTGCATATTGTTTTTATCAGAATATGTTGTACTTTATCAGTAATATTTCTACTTAGTCAGCTTGAAAAATCTTAAATCATGTAAATCAAATTAGACTAGCATAATGTTACAAGTTTTAAAAATGAAAAGGAGGTATTCCTTTGTATCAGTCAACATACTACTCCATTAAAACCTTACAAAGCAAGTTTTAAAAACTTGTTTGCCAATGAGCATAAATAAATAAATAAATAAGCCAGAAATCACGGAAATAAATTATTTTAAATTGTAATAATATTTCACAACATAATCAAATAAATGCAGCCTGAAACCTTTTATTATATTCTTCTACATTTATTAAGCATTCATATCTTACACAATTTTGTTTATAAAGTACACTTATCTTGTTTTAACAATGTTTAGATATTTTACTAGAAAACAAGATATAATTAACTATTCATTAAACAACATATATTTTTAACAACAGATATTTACTTTTATATCATTGTAATTTTATTATATGCAAATGGATATTCCATTTTGTGGATCTGAGGCCAGTTTTCTGCTATAGTTTTCATGCAATGTCTTTCCTACATGAATGAATATGTTATCCACTGTGTGCATGCAAAATCACAAAGGAATTCCTTCACCCATGAAGGATTTCTCTCGGCTCTCTGTGGCCAGCACGTGTGCCATATGCATTTCTATTCCCCTATTTAAGTACACACAAACAGATGGCAACCTTCTCTTACTGGATCCAGCATCACCATGTGTGGTCGACAGTCTACACCGAACAGAGTTTGATAATGCCACTTGCACGTTTTCTCTCAGCCAGAAAAACAAATGGTGGAGTTAGGTCCAGATTTATTGCAGCTTCAAACACAGTTGCCAGTTTCATGCCAGAGAGGCTGGACACTGTCACCAAACCATCGTATTCCATAATATATTACAGCAAAACCCGAAAGAAGGTCAAAGCTGTTTTTAAAAACCCCACTATACTCACCGCCTGGCAATATCGGTCTCAAGGGGGGAAAAAAATAAAGTACTAATTTATTTCCCTCTCAAAAATTGCAATTAAAACATCAATTTGGTCACTTTGTAATGAGTGCAAAAGTGGGGGGAAGAAACAGGAAGTCGAGTTAATACAATTTAGCTACACATAAAGAGGCCATACAAGTGGCCTACTTTTTAAGAGAGAGGATAGATTAATAAATCATGCTTTGTAATGGATTTGACTCCCACAGCATTGTCATGACAACACTGTTTTGCATCCGAGAAGCTACCCTAGGAACGTCGATGCCCATATGTGTCCTAGACCACTGACCCAACGATGTGCAATTTCTGCCCCGGCTGACCGCAGCAAATTGAAGCGGTTGCAACATGACACTGCAAACAGTGACTGACATCAAGGCCAGCCTGATTTATCAGACTCTTGATACAATACCAGATACAACCTTTGTTTCTCTGCCCAAATGGCATATGAAGATTTATAACCAGGGGAGAAGAAAGTAGAGGAAAAGTGCAGAAAAAAAAAAAAAAAAAAATCAATATGATTCTTTGGGGGATGAATAATGATTTGAACACTGATCTGACTGCAACGGATCAGTGTCTGGATATCATTCACCACCTCCAAGGAAGCATCACCTGAGGCATATTGGAAAATTTACCCACTTTTTTTTAACTGTTCACCTCATTTGTATTCAATACAAGCTCTTGGAGTAGAAACAGAGCGAGGCGCTTACAGAAAATCTCTTGTATCACTTACGTTCTTTAAAAGCACTTAGGAGACGTCAGGCAGCTGTCACTTCTTTAGGTTGTTGTCAAATTAAAATGTCTTTTTGCAGTGGCTTCACAAAACAGTATCTCATGCCCTGAAGGCTTGATTCAAGAATAAAGCCAATATAGTATTTACTCTCACTTTATTAATGTCTCTAGATTTATAGTCCTACTAACAGTCGACTTTATATCATCATGATTTAAAGCAGCTACAAATAACATTGTCAAGCAGGTAGTAAATTTAAATGCTACATCCGTAAATTTGAAAGGTAGGCTATCTATTTTAGTAGCATCATCTGGATGAGTCCCAGATTCATTCGGTGTCCACCTTGAAACTCCTTGAAAGATCAGACCAATGTTTGACAGTTCCCTCTTCAAGTTTGTTAGCATTTCCTGAAATAAAATCGATGTTATTTTTGAGCTTCTTCTTAAATGAAGCTGATAGAATTCTGTCTGGAATTGACAATAATGGCATCTGAACACCTCATACATCAGTAGATGATTGAACGTATGATTGATAGACAACTTTTCAGACAGTTTTCTAGAATTGCGCAAGTTCACAGAGTTAACAAAATACTCCAAGCTATTTGAAATGGAATTACAGCAAAGAGAGGGAAAATGAAGATAAATGACCTTCATCTAAAGAAAGAAGTTACATAACAAAAAGGATCATTTAAATGACAGCTACGATTACAGTGTAATCCACCCTGATGCACAACCCTCACAGATGAATGCAGCGACTTCAGCTTTCAGATTCACTCATACAGTAGCTTACATCCAAAGTCAGCGTTCACTGCTATCATCTGATTTGCTTAATGCAAAACATTTTGCCTGTGAATTATCATTCAATCATGCAGTCTGCATATGGCATTAAAAGGGAGAGGAGCCATAACCATGAATATCGCTCTTGGGCGAGTCACTGTGTAAACCTTGGAAACATTTTCTTAATTATGATAAAGTAATATCTAATTTCCTTTATCGCTTTGCTCTTTAATTGTTGTTTTTTTGCGAAGTTTAAATTTACTCGTTTCTCCATTAAAAGTGCATTGCCACACATTAAGTCTGGCAACATGTGTTTCTTCATCTGGGTCCCTTCTTAAGCGGTGTAATTCAGGAGTATAGTAGCTAAGTTGCAATTTCCTGTAATTTAAGAGAAATGGCCTTTTCATTTTATCAGATCTTTATTGAACAGGCAGGGGGTTTTTTTTCTCTAAAACTAAGCAAGATGTTTGGTGGCAGGGGGAGAAAGGAGCTAATGTGCTTTGGTCATTTTTTAGTTTTGATAGTTTAATTTCAGTTTTAGTTTTAGTAATTTTAGCATTTAAATTTCAGATTGTTTTATTTCAGTTAGTTGCCAATGCAACATTTCTCATTTTTGTTAGGATTAGATTAATTTTTCATCTAATATTTTCTTTTCATTTCATTTATTTTATTTTGTTTCATACATTTCTGTTTAATTAATTTTATAATTTATTTCATTTCATTTTCTACTTTTTTTTTCAGTAAACTTTTGGGGGGGAAAGCTGTTAAAATTAAGCAATATTACACTGAATATCAGCATGGCTCTGATTCGGGCAAAAAAAAAAAAAAAAGTTCATTTTGAGTAAACTACGTTCAGACAAAAACCTGGAGTGGAGCTTGAGTGGATTATGGAACACTTTTGCTGTAAGCCACACTCATGTACTTTCTTACAATTTGTGTGTTGGTTTGCAACCCTCTTTCTTTTAAAACTATTTCTTTTGTTGGTGGAGACAAACTTACTTGCAAAAATTATTTGAAAAAAAAATAAAAAAAAATGTTACATTAACTTGTTTGTGGAAACGTTTGAATTGTATTAGCCTACAGCTAATAAACATTAGTGGTTAAAAAACTTTTCCTGTAATAGCATTGCTTTTATCGTGTTGCTTTATTTTATACAAGTGTAACAGACTGTTTAACATGTTACCTGCATTTTGAAATATTGAAAATATTATAATGTAATAGTATATTATTTTTTAAAAAATAATTTGGGTTTTAAACTTAAATAAGAGTTCTAACCCAGTTGGTGGCTTTTTCATTTTGTTCTGCACAAAATAATAATGCTATTGCAGTTTCATCTGAGGAATCGGTCTTTCCAGGTAGTACACAACTGCTGTCTCAACAAAAACAACAAGGGGGATAACTCAATACCACAAAATAACTATGTGATCTGGGGGGGGTTACCCATGAGTTATTTATGTGTGTTCGGTACGTGGCATAACAGTATTGAGGGCTTTCAGGTGAACCCTAGACTGAATCAGGAGGAAACACAAACATGCTGACACTCACTTGCTGATCTTTGCTGTGTGCGCTGCCAACTGGCTCTCATGATGATGTATTGACAGATGCAGTTCTCTCCAGTGCTTCTCTGGGCCTGAGAATTTGGTTTACAGCAGCACCATGGGAAATAAAAAGGGGGATGCCCAAGGGCCTGGCTAGATGAGGATGAATGGAGACATTCCTGAATGTCAGCAACGAAACTATCGGGCCAAGCTGAGGCACGCACCTTACAGCTGGAGCTAAACAAACTGAGCTTGGTGTCCATAACTTTCCTCTGCATTCCTTTCAAATGATCAAAGGCAACAGACCATGTTTTACTAACTCTGGCATGAGAACAATATGAAATGTTCTGGGAAATTTTATCAAATTACTTCCATCAAAAACATAAAGCAACCTGAAGCACAAGAAATGCTGCACTTCTGTTTTAAATGAAGTGGAAAAAACAAGCTAAATGACAGCTAGACTTCAACAAAAGTGACCAGAGTCATAGTTTCTATGAAGCTCCTTTGGGTAAATCAAAGGGCTCAGCATTCTGCTGGTGTTGCGCAGTTAGCATTGCAGATATTTTATATAGTAGGTTTTTTTTTTTTTTTTTTTTTTGGTCAATACTCATTTTTTTGGGACAGGACTGTTACATTTATACAAAATAGAATAAACATATTATTATTATTATTGCATTTATATTATTTATTATTTTTAATTTCAAAGGTTAAAAAAAAACAATTCTAAGTTTGTCAGTAAGATTGTTACATATGTTACATATAATTACTAGTAATAACTATAAATTATGCATAATTATATGCAACTAACCCTAAACCAAACCAAACCCTAATCCTAATCCTATAGTAAGTACATGTAGTTATGTAATATTACTCAGTACTAGGGACTCTAGGGTTAGTTACTTGTAATTATGCATAATTTACTGTTATTACTATAGTACGTACCTGTGGTAACATGTAACTACGTCACCTTAAATTAAAGTGTTACCGTTTTTTTTTTTTTTAAAGAAATTAATACTTTTATTCAGCAATGATGAATTAAATTGTTTGAAAGTGACAGTAGAGACATCCATAATACTGAAAAATAAATGCTGTTCTTTTGAACTTTCTTATCAATAAATCATGAAAAAATGTTCAATAAATCACAGTTTCAACTAAAAATATTAATTAGGATGACTGTTTTCTATATGGATAATGATAAGAAATGTTTCTTGAGCAGCAAATCAGCATATTAGAATGATTTCTGAAGGATCATGTGCCACTGAAGGCTGGAGTAATGAAGCTGAAAATTCATCTTTACCATCATAGGAATACATTACATTTTAAAATATATTAGAAAACACTTATTTAAAATTGTACTAATATCTCACAATATGCTGTATTTTGATCAAATAAATGAGCCTTGGTGAGCATAAGAGACTTCTTTCAAAAACATTAAAACTTACTGACTCCAAACTTTTGAAAGGTAATAATATATATATTTTTCCTCCTCTGCTGCTGTCTTAGGACTGCGTACATTGTTGTGGTGCCATCAGCCAATCAGCGTTGTTCCTGCGACTCCAGAATGATTAGTCACATGACATTTATGGTTTGGGTGATTGCCTAAAAAAAAAAAAAAAAAAAAAAAAAATGTGCCTGAAACTTCTGAGTAAAGATGGCAATAAGCAGGTTGCGTAATTCTGGCGGGTCACATGCCAGCTGAGAAATTGCCATGGAGATGAATGGGAATGCTATTGGATACTTTCTCCAGGAATTATACAGACCTCCACGGGTAAATAAACTACTAATGGACATCATAGCAAAACTTCCTTTTTCTACAAAAAAAAGTGGCACTGCAGTTAAACGGACCTCAGTTGGCAAATTAACTTTTGCCATTTTCATTCCTCCGTGAAAATACTGTTCTCTAATTGGATTAGGTCCTTGATCGGAAATGGAGCTTCAGCGGGTGGGAGCGCTTTTCTCTGCCGAGAGCCAAAAAACCACTGACCCCTGAAGTGTCACCCTCATGAGGCCGGTAACAGTACTGCTGTAAAATGAATCATTCCTTCACACTCACTTTCCCAGAATGGCCATGGACTGAGGTGACAAACACAGAGCAGGAGACCGGCACAGCTGGGCTGCGTAAAGTCTGCAAGAAAAACAACGAATGAGACATAAAACATAAAACATAAAACATGGACTTAATGTTTTATGAGCTTTGACTTAATGATGACCACCTCAGAGAGTGTTATATAGCCTGACATCTACGGCCACATGTAGATGCAGGATTGAGCCACTAAAATCACCACAATTAACACTGGTTGAATATGAAAGCTCTCAGAGATTTGTTCATTCCTGGAGGTGAATATGAGTCAAAATACACTACCGGTCAAAAGTTTGGAATAATTAACATTTTTAAATGTTTTTGAAAGAAGTCTCTTATGCTCCAAAGCTGCATTTATTTAATCAGAAACACAGTAAAAACATTAATATTCTGAAATATTAATAGAATTTAAAATAACTGTTTTCTATCTTAATATATTTTAATATGTATTTTATTCTTGAGATGGCAAAGCTGAATTTTCAGCTTCGCAGCAATGTTTCAAATCAGCATATTAGAATAATTTCTGAAAATTCAGCTTTGCCATCACAGGAATAAGTTACATTTTAAAATATATTAAAATAGAAAACAGTTGTTTTAAATTGTAATTATATTTCACAACAATATATATTTTTACAACATTTATCAATCTTTGTTAATATTAGTTAATATAAATATAAATTTATTTTGATTAAAAAATGTTGTAGAAGTATTGTTCATTCTTGTTTACTAGAGTAGCTAACTAATGTTAACATATGAAACCTTAAAGTGTTACCACTAAATCTCTTGCCTTTATGTAATTAAAACAGGAATTATATAGACGCATAATGGAAACAACACAGTGGACGCTGACTATTAACAGCAGCTAACTGCATCCAAATGTCTGTGTGCTGATGTCATGGAGAGAGAGAGAGAGAGAGAGAGAGAGAGAGAGAGAGAGAGTGGGGGGGTTCATGGGGAATTGAAATTAATGAGAGTAATCAGTGGCAAACAGCGAAGGAGGCAAGGGCAATTAATATAAACAGGCTACCAGCAGGCCGGAGATCAGTATTTAGATGCAGCATGGCCGCACTGTGCAGCAGATGTCCTGGAAGAGCCAGAGGACAGCAGCGCAGACAGCCAGCCAAAGCCAACCTGACAGTCTGCTGGCACTCCCAGATAACATGATCATTTCCCCATCAGCAGACACGCTCTCAAGCCTTTTTAACACCCGCTGCGAGCTCCTCGTCCATATATTCAAGACACGCAAAGAGTTTGTCCAAATTTTACTTAATAAAGGATATTTTGACAGACCACCTTCAGCTCTGAGAGGATTGATTTGTTGTGCTGTTAACATTTAAGTGGGATGTAAAGGTCATTAAATGTCACTTGAATTATTTTCATTTATGTTGAATTAGTTTGTCAACAGTTTAGGTTCATTGAACAGCAAGGTGGTTATTCATTGTTAATTGTTTACACAGAGGAAACCTCATCTGCAGAGAACTCTCTGAAAAAGCTCCACAATGAAATAAAGTGTTAATCTACAGCACGATCCACAAATACACTACACTTCCATTTATTGCTTCAAAATAAGGCACAAATTCTGTTTGTTTTTTTGTTTTTGTTTTTTTGCAGTGAGTGATTATGTAACATTAATACATGTTAATAATATACCAAGAAGTATAAAATTAGTTTTAAACACATCAGTTTTATTACCTCCCTTCCAACAGTTAATTAAAATATCCAACAAATAAAATTATATAACAATATTATGACATATTGTAATCTGTTGAATTGATTTTAAGTGTATTGTAGTAAAACTTTGTTTTGATTATTATTAACTTTTTTTTTCTTCCAAAAACTGTTTAGCTTTGTATACAACCATGCTATTGCATAATTCCCATCCAATACAGAAATATTATTGGGACTCAGCATGCTGAGAAAACAACTAAATAAATCTTTCTTTCTTTTTTCATGTTTTCAAAGTGTTTTTTTTTTTTTTTTTTTTTGTGTTTTTTAAGTAAACAAATATTCTATTTAATTTATAGGAAATTTAAACATAGTTTATCAATAACAACAATGTTAAAATAAAAATGTTTAATTGCTAGAAAATTGCATCACACAAATCAGGGAATTTTGGTAAATTCAATTTTGGTAACAGATCAAATATCAACTAATAATATAATATAATATAATATAATATAATATAATAATAAATTAACTCCTCAGATTGGCTCTTTACTCTTTATGGAAAAAAGATTCTTAATTTGTCAGCAATGGCAAAAGCAAAATAAACTCATTCTCATTCAAATAAATCAGCCTGCACTTCATACGAGGGAGTTTGTTTTGATCACTGCTGCTGTAGAAGGCAACATTCCACAGACTAATGTACAAGTGCGGTCAGATGTTATAGGGTGAACAGAGGTCAGATGATAAATGTTGATCACATCTTCAGGTTCTGTCCTTCCCACATGTATAAACACGCCACAGTACACTGATGCACTGCAGAATGCCGTCTGTTTGCTTTGCAGCTCTAATTCTTATGGATGAGGGTCTCTCAGACTTCAAACAATAACTCATTGAATTAAGCAATTGATTTGTCTGGCCTGTCAAAGGTTTAATAGATGGATTACTTGGTTAAAGGAGTTTTTGGTCTTTCTTGCAACCCCCCTTTTACTAAGGACATTGTCAAATACATCAATAAATAATGTTCACTTTTAATATACTTTATCATTGTTTCCAAAAGTAATAATTTAGGCATTTGCAATACACTTAGGATGAAATTGATTTACCAGCAAGCAATCAACAATAAAGTTAAAATTTTACACTTTGGTACATGCACAGCACTATAAAACATTGGGGTTGCATAAAACAAATTGATTTCCTAGAATAATTGCGTTGCCTCTTGAATTTGACACAAAAAAATGGGGCAATTGTGCCCCCATGTGGACATTTCATTGATTTTGTGACCATAGCAGGCCAACAAAGTCCAAATAGTGTGACAAGTTGATATACTAGAGTTGCGCGATCCTGGATAAATTGAGAATCACGATTTAAAAAAAAAAAAAAAAGAAAGAAATCACGATTATCCCAAGATTCTGAATAGACAACTAAACTAAATAACATGTCATTAACTAGAAGTTCTGACAAAATGTTAATTGCTGCAGTCAAAAATATTTGATTGATTTGTTATTATTATTATTATTATTATTATTATTATTATTAGGTATTAATATTATTAAATGTTATGTTATTAAAAATCGGTTTGAATGAATGATTCAAAAGACTTTTTCATTCATTTGTTTCATTACTAGATGAATCAGCATTTTTGAACCAATCTCTTCAATGTATGAGTCAATGGCAAATACATTTTTAACAGTCACTTGTCGCCACCTACTGGCGTAAAGATGTAATTGAAACAATCATTTGAAGTCAAGCTTTAACAGTCAAACTTTCAAAAGGTGATTTACTCTATTTTGATCTCTGCCGTAGACATCAATGTTTATATCCGAACGATAAAATTTTATCCCAGATAATTTGAATTATTGCAACACAGAAATAATGATACTGCATGGTTGAAAGGACAGTTTGTTAAACTAGTTCATATACCTATAGCCTACATGACAACTGCTCTCTTGGGGTCAGCAGCGGCAGCGCCAACGCAGATCTGAATGTTCCACTATGATCGTACTTGTCAAAGATTTATTGGACATAGCTTGTTATTTACGAATAAGATTGCAATCTTTTAATGATTAATCGTGCTCTCTATGATAAACTAGAATAAATTGTCCCAGTAATTAAAAAAGCTAATAGTTTAAGTTTAAATGGTTGGTTTCTATAGGCTACAGCATGGCAAAAGAAGCCCAAACTTCTAAATTCTTTTTAGTTCCACTATGAAACAGAATCATATGTGAATGAATGTCTATAGAGAAATGGTTTCATCATAGCACAGCCATTCAGTTTGAATTCGCCTATAAAAGGCTATAAACAAGTGAACACATTAAAGAACTTATGTGCTATTTTCTAAGCTTTAAAGCAATAATTCAAAAGAAACAACCAAAAAAAAAATAGACTCGTCAATTAAAAAAAAGTTCATTGTTCACCACTCCAAACATATCTGAGAGATTTACCATCAAGACATTAACATGGGCTTTATGAGAAACACACTTCTCCATTAAAGACAATCTGAAGTCGCAATGATCCGCAGACGCCAGTGAACTGTATTTTTGAACCTGCACGTCATAAGTGTGAGCTCGGCCAAACCACTTATTAAAAAGAAAGAGGCCACGGCTATAAAGACAGAAGGCGAGGAGCTTGTTATTTTTCTTTCGGGGAGGTGAACAGGAAAAAGATCAATGGTTGTGGTGGCGTCTTTTGCCACAACTATGGCACTCTGTGGCATTAAAAAACAGCTCAAGAAAAGATATTATCGACGCGTCAGTCTTTGAAGCGAACGCCAAGAATAATTTCCCACATATAACATTCCCCACTGAAACCACACATTGCTGTGGTACTAAACACCCCTCCCAGCTCTGCTCATATTCACTTACATATTCCTCCAGAGAAATATGCAGCTTCATCTACTGCCCAATTAGAGACTGATGAGTCAAAGAACTTGCTTCTAGCCTCTCAAGACCTACAAAAGGTACTTTATTCCTGTAAGGAGCGAATAGTGTTATTGCTCCTTCCGCAATAAAGCTAGAGCTGATGATCATGAGGCCTAATTATGGGAATGAGTTAGGATGTAACACCACTGCTGTACAAAATTGTTATGTGGAAATGAATGAGGAACATACAGTAATAAAACAAAATAAAATTAAAAAAAAAAAAAAGAAGTTCTTGCCAAGATCCATAAAGATGCCAGGATAAATAAAATAAAACAATAAAATAAAATAAAGCCATGAGGCACAGAGAGGTTCTTAACAAATATTTTACTGGGAAATGATTCAAGTATTGATAAAAGTACTCAGATGGAATAAACAGCATTTTTAGGCATTTAAGTGGAATCTTAAAATGTTATGAAGCTAAAGATGATTCTAATACTCCAGACAGTTTGAATTCTAGCCAACCAAAAAACAAGAAAAAATAATAAAAATTTAAAAAAATAAATAAATAAATGAAAATTATATGAAAAGATAAAAAAAGAATATTTGATTTTGGCCCATTTATATAAACTCAACAAGGAAATTCTGAATGTGAATTTAAAAATATCCCTCACACAAAATTGCTATATAAATTAAATTAGGATTTCTAAATTAAACAATAAATCAAAATATAAAGGTAAGACTGCCATCTTAAAGTGGTATTTTTTTTTCCCCACATATGATCTAAAATTACTAAAAAGTCAAAAGTATTTATTTATTGTTTTTTTATTTTTGTTTTTACACGTTTTTAAATTAAAAATTGTGTTAGGCCAAGATCAAGATGCAAATTTTCAGAAAATTACTTCATAAAAGTACTTTATTTTCAGTCCATATCATTAAATCAATTTAGATTTTAAATTAAAAAAATAATAATATTTCTGTAAAATACATTTTACAGAAATCCTAGTATTGAGTAAAGGTTAGCTAGTGATCAAACTGAATGGAAACTGACCTTCAAGTCAACAAAAATGATTATCTTTATGAATGAGTATCTATCCCACAATAAAGTTGTTTACACAGAATATTACATCATCCATAGTGTATTTCTCTTCACTACAGGAAAAATATGTCCTCACAAGAATCTCTGACGTTCACTTGCAAAGCCTCAGCAACTCTTTTGAATCATACGTAATAAGTGGTAACTGTCTGTCTGTAATGGCACTTTGTGCTTCTACTTTTATATATACATACTTTATTTTCCAGCGATTATTGTCCATTGGTGAGCGGATGAGCCCAAACACTTGCTCAAAAATCCCAAGGCAGGCATTGTCACGGTGGATGGTCCCTGCTACGGCAACTATAACCAGTCCATGAGCTGAAGATATACACTTTAACCCATAACCCTCCAAGTTTGGGCAGAACAACAGACGTTCTTCTCCTGCAAGAGCACGTAGCCGCTTGCTGACCAGCTCTGCCCCGTTGAACTCATCTACACGCTGCTCTCCAGAACATAAGAGAAGCTGAAGTCTCACATCCTCCCAGAAATGCTGAGGACCCCAGTCCTGCGCTGGATGCCCTTGACTGGGGTTCTGAGAGTTCAGAAGGCAGTAGAACCACTGGCAAAACTGTTTTCCCAAAGCAGGAAGGTCTGACAGACCATCTCCAACCTCATCTGTAACGACTGTGCTCTTCTCACACTTTGAGATCTGTTAGAAATATGGACCAGGTCAAAATACAACCTATTAAACCTTAACTTTACAAGTGATATTCAATGCAGTGTTCATACAGATTTGAAATTACCTCATTACACAATTCATCACCTTGGAATTATAAGGTATCTATCCATCTAGAAAATATTGCTTCAATTAATGTTTTGCAAGACAAAACCTTATAATTCCAAGCAGAAAGTGATTTTTTTTTTTTTTTAGAATTAGAAGGTTCTATTTGCATTTGACCTGTTCCAAAAATCCCCATTTACAAATTTGAGAGGATTTTGATATTGTACATTTGTCATTTTCATATATGAAAATTATTGAATATATTGTTTCCCTATATCATTTTTGCTATATGGAATGCAAAAACTTTGAAGCTCAATATCTCAAAACCGCTCAGAACGCACATAGAACCTTTTGATTCCAAGGTAGCGTTTTGTCATGACATTCACTACAGTTCAAATGTTTGGGATCAGTAAGATTTTTTTTTTTTTTTTTCTTTTTTGAAAGAAATTAATACTTTTATTCAAAGACAAAAAAAAGATTTATTACAAAAAAAGATTATTAAAATATTAGATCAGAAGGATCATGTAACACTGAAGACTGGAGTGATGGCTGCTGAAAAGTCAGCTTTGCCATCCCAGGAATAAATGACATTTTACAATATATTAAAATTAAAAGTTACTTTTAATTGTAATAATATTTCACAATATTACTATTTTTACTGCATTTCTGATCATATAAATGCAGCCTTGTTGAGGGAAAGAGGTAGTAGAACACTCCATGTACAGAAATATTTTTGAATGACAAGTGCTGTCAATCATGTATGTCACGGTTTAATTTTATTGCCCGCTCGTTGCAAAGTTCTGCCTTTTTAAGAGCTCATCCAACCATCAATAGCTAAGCTGGGCTTCCAGGCGGGACAAAACACAGTGCTTGAAAGCTCAGCGTTTAATGTAGAACCAGATGCCAGTTATATGTACATATCACTATGAATCACAGCATAAATGACGCATTTAAAGCCACATGTTCAATGAACATCGATCTTTGCCCTATTGAAAGCTACGGTTTGTTTTTTTTTCCCCCATAAAACTTCTATTGAATCTCAGCTTTAGTGGTGTTCTATGGGCTCTGATATTATTTAACCTTTCACAAAAATATTGAGATGCACAAAGTGTGATATTTATTATTCAATTATTATTCTTGCAACATGACTTGTTTTCATTAATAAAATGATTATTTATATTATTACACTAGACATTCAAACAGAGATCAAGCATTTTTTTTTTTTTTTTTTTTTTTTTAAAGAAGATATTTAAAATTCAAGCACAATTCAACTATTGAAAGCATAACAGCTAAAATCAAGCATTTTCCAAACTTTGTACAAACCATTTTCAGCAGGGTGAGTCTCAAGAAAACATGTCCAAGCCACATTGCACATCAAAAAAAAAGGAACATTAATGTTCCTTAAACATCGGTTTAAGGAACATTAAGATTTCTTGCACTGTGATGTTGTTATTTTCATAATAATTAACCCCTTCCTAATACTGCAATATAGAGAAATTTTTAACTGTATTAGGGTAGTTGACTCATAATGCATCCATTAATCATCCTCATTATTTAAGGCTAAAAATCATAACCTAAATGTATATTATACTAGTGTACATTATTTTACAAATTATTTCAATGTTTTATAAAATATTTTAGGTTCTTTGCTTCATCACATATGTGATTTTTCATTTTTAATCACCTTCTTCCATTCACTGGTTCATTTAAATGGCCCCACAGAGTGACAAATAAACTTTCAAAACTACAAATATTCCACACAGTATCTTAAGGTCATAAAATCTAAATGCAAAATACTACTACTACTACTACTACTACTACTAATAGAATTAGAAAAACGCTGATTAAAATACTTTAAAATAAAGCATAGAATGTCAGGACAATGTCAACATCCAATAAATATTTAATGTCAACTACCAATTATAGCAAGCAAATAAATAAATAAATTAAAAAAAAAAAAAAAAAATGTATTCTAATACAATTATACTTTTTTTAAGCTCTATCATGATGTATGAATACTTTACATTGTAAAGTAATATCATTTTTTATTACAGTAATTTAAATGAGATTTTTGCAAATTATCAAATGTTAACTGGGGCAAAATGTATTTAAGGGTCATGAAAATAATATGAAAACTATATAACTATATAAAAAACTCCCAACGGTCCTAAAAATAGACTTTTTTTCCAAGAAAAAAAAAATTATGTTGATGGCGGTGCATTACATCTGCCAAACATGTTTTTGACAGATTGTGTTTAAAGAGTCATCTAGTAAAATATCTGTCTCGATACCTACCTCACCAGATGACCAAAACTCAATGGTTCTCCTGACCAGCTGGTGTTTATCACTATTAGGGAGCATGGCCACCCCTTCATT
Organism: Ctenopharyngodon idella; assembly: GCF_019924925.1. Classification (NCBI taxonomy): domain Eukaryota; kingdom Metazoa; phylum Chordata; class Actinopteri; order Cypriniformes; family Xenocyprididae; genus Ctenopharyngodon; species Ctenopharyngodon idella. Next base: position 29,111,870 of record NC_067228.1, read on the forward strand.
AGCAAGATACTTAAAAATAACATCCCGGTGTACCTTCTTTCTCTTGAGGAGCTCCTCAGCATCTTGTGAGTAAGTTATGATGGCCTCAATGGCCTCTGTTGATCAGGAAAGAGATTTATTATGGCCTGACATAACAGTCAAAAGTCACAGTTGCACAAAATCTAATGTGCTGTCTACCAAAACACTTTTCTAGCCGATGTTTACAGTACAGTTTGGGAAAAGCTTAGCTTCACAGTATTGTCTTACCTTCCGTGCTTTCTACAGCAATCAGTCGATTCGTTACTGTATCTTTAAGGGCGAACAAGTCGTCCAGGGGTAATAATTTTAACAGTTTTCGACAGCCACTTTGCTCTTTCACTGACAACTTTGACATACTTACACCAGTTAAGTTAAACTACACATATCACGTACTTGTACTGGGATCTCCGCGATCTGAAAGTAGAACAAGCAGTTGTTTCCGTTGTTGTGGCGCACCACAGCGCCTCCACAGTCCAGATAAAGGTGGTGCACCAACCGTCCTGTCAAAATAAAAGTTCAAGATACCTAAAAGACTAACATGTCAAGAGCTCGAGATCCACTGAAATATTGGGAAAAATTTGTTCTCTATATCTGATGGCATTGAAGGTTTTGAGTACACCAGCCCACTTAGGGAGAGAGTTCTCAATGGAAGGGGAGTACTGTTCAAGAGGAGAAATAGGCTCAGCCCAAACAGTCAAACAACTTTTATTTCTCATTAAAAGAATCATTTTGTGCCCATATTTTTCTTTACCCACAGTTACACACGTACATTTAATGAGCACATGACCAAACTTCTTTGAAGTTACATAATGATATATACTGCTATAAAAGTTGATTTTTATTTTTTTACTATACAAATAATTGTATGCCAAATACATGCCATATACAACTCTTTTAGTTATAAAAAGCTATTAATTGCTTGCTTACTGGGCACCCACAACAGAGATTTGCAGTGTTATTGGATTATACTTACTGATATTGATTTTTTTTTTTTGTATGAATTTCCATATTGTGGTACATAAAAGATATTATCAGATGGTAAAAGGTTGTTGTGCTTTTATTTGTGCACTACAAAATAAAATTACATCAATGAGGTAGGTGCTTCATCCCATGGAGCTTCATTCCAATTACCGGCTGCTGTACTTTTAATTAACAACTAGATGGCACTGTAATCGATATTCCTAGACTTCGAATCTTTTGAGATGGTCCTCACTGCAGAACACAAGATCCAGGGGGTGGAGTTGGATCTAGACCACCCCCTGGATCTAAACCTACCCATCTCCACCCCCTGGATCTGGATCCAACTCCTCCCACTTTACAAAGCCCTTAACCTAACCTGACTCCGCCCCCTGGATCTTAAGTGTTCTGCAGTGAGGGGCTACTGAATCTTTTCACAATCAGGGAAAGCCTAAGAGCTTCACAAGGCTTCATTCTCCATCCCAACAACGATGCCACTGGAAATAGTCATCACTGTCCCAATGTGTAGTGAGCCAGGGTCCTTATTTTCCTTACTAGTGCCCGAATTTATGTATACGATATACTGGTTCACAACCAGCGAAGCAAGGGAGTTGATTGAGACACACTGCCTGTGTCTAACCTGCCCCCACCACTAACCCTACCCTTAATAAGGCTATCTCCACCCTAACTTCCGGTCTGAGACATCTGGCCTGGCACGGTTTTCCTGAAACTGCAGTTGTTGGTTACATGCATTTACTCAGTCGGAACACTAAGAAACCAAATAGCAACATCTTGGCAACCACCCAACCAAGCAATCATATAGCAACGTGCTAAAAAACAATCCAAACTCCTTAGCAACTGCATAACAACACCCCGGGAAACATTTAGAACGAAGCAACTGTATGGCAACAATAAACCTTTCAGAATAATTTACCAACCGCATAGCAACACCCTGGCAACCATTCAAAACATATAGCAACGTGTTAAAAACCAAAAATCCAGTATAGGGCATCAAGTGACTGACCAGTGTGCGATTCTCGCACCTGTGACTCATATAAGCCTGCCCTTTTTGGTGAATAAAAACTTTTATGAATTATTCGGTTACTGAACTGACTCATTTAACTTAACTGAAAGTTAACTTGCATCACTTTCCGACTAAAAAAGTCAACTCAATGTTATTTGTTCATACAAAATTTATTAAGTAAATGCATGTATTATTGTACCATATTTTATGGTTGAAAATAACATACATTTTGTTTGTTTTTTAAATTTAATTTATTTTACATTACGGTCGCTAGTATAGTCATTTGTTCTTTCATTATGTTCTTTTATAGATTTAATGGCTTACTATTTACTGTTACATTAAAATGGAGAAAATATTAAACAATGAGTAGCTGTGCCCAAACTTTTAACTGGCTATTTTGACTGGTAGTGTGTGCTGAATGAGTTAAACTACCAACAGACTTCTGGTTCAATGTGAGTGGTCAATTTCATCAAGAGGACGCGTGATGGCAGTATTGCAATTAGTTTTTTCCTTACCGAAAGTTGTGGCATTGGCAGTTCAGTTCAAGGGGTTGGAGAAGATGGGCGTTTTTTCTGGATAAGGTGATTATCACAGTGGGACTCCAGTCACCACTCCCCGTGCTCGTGGAGCAGCAATAGTCTCAATCAGTTTCACTGCACGAGAGACGCGTCCCCACACTGCTCACGGGACACAGAGACAAAAGCGCAGGGAAGGCAACACGCGAATCACCCTTTCCCAATTTATTTAGAGCGGGATATTGCTTTGCCTTCAAGAGTGGATTAAAAGGGACATTTTAATCAAGAGCTGAGGCAAGTTATATTTTCATTCATTTAAAAGTTGCCTTTTTCATTTCGGATGAATATCTTTTGGGTTGCTAATTGAGCTTCTATTCGCGGCACATTTACTTATTCATTAATATAGTAAAATGTATATGAAAGAGACGCAAGGGGTGATGATTTTCATTTTAATCTGAACGGTTTCCCGGTGAACTTAATTTAGTTATTGTTGCACAAAGTGTGCGTGGCCTTAAGTTAAACAAACAGAAAATCGCGTGCCGCATGAACTCTCATAGCATCGATGCACAAGAAAACAGGATTGAACTTTTATTCAGAGTGAAAACCGGCTAATTGAGCTGAAGACGCAGAATTATCTGAAGGGGTTAAGGAAGGAAGGAACCATTAGCCTTGATTAATAAAAAATAAAAAAAAAACATTCATGTTTGGGTCAATTGTCAAGCAACATGCTCGTTAACCGGAGACTGAGAATGATAAAGCAAAAAGAGCGCAACAGTATTTGCATGGATGGTAGATATGGCAGTACACACAGGGCGGCGAGTGTCTTAATGGTCTTAAAGTTAAGTGGCAGAGACAAAGAAGCCTGAATCCTGCTGAGTTTAAGCTTGATCTATCAAATTCCAGTGTACTTAGACCACTTTTTTGCCCGTTGTCCCCCACTAGTTAGTAGGGCAAACATCACTATTATTATTATTATTATTACTATAAAGGTTTGTTCAGCTTCTAAACCTATTAAACTTCGACACGTAACTCGGTCCTCTCAGAACTTGCCACGGACTTGAGTGATACATGATACCTCAAATCATTGTTGGGTGTGTTGTTACTTTTCTATCAGATTTTATTTCCCCAGCAACGAAAAAACCGGCGATAAAGTCCCATAGATTTACACTGAATGAACCAGAATATCATAGAGACTTGTGGGTCGGATCACGAAGCAAACACCCAGAACTCTAAGGTGTTATGAAATGAATAGCAATTTAACAATTACTCCGGCCACATAGAAACAACAGAGCAACGCCTTGGCAACCACCCAGAATATCCTAACAACATGCTAAAGCACTCAGAACACCTTAGAAACCACATAGCAATGCCATAGAAAACATCTAGATTATAGTAACTAGCAATGCACTAAAATTCGAAACACCTAAACAACAAAACCCCAACAACCACTCTGAACACCCTACCAACTGAATTGCAACATGCTAAAACACACAGAACGCCATTGCAACCACATAGCAACACCCTGGCAACCACACAGAACATTTTAACCATATGACAACGCTCTAAAACCCAGTCAGAATACATAAGCAACAACTACTCAGAGCACCTTAACAACCATATAGCAACAAGGTATTCTGGGTTTTTTTTTTTTTTTCAACTGCATAACAATGCCTTGGCAACCATCTAGAGCATAGTAACCATATAGCAACACAGAACACCATAGCAACACCCTGGAAACCACTGAACACCCTAGTGTTGTGGCAGTGAGCAACAGGCACTTGCCTTTTCTTCAGAAAATGTTTACCCTGTTTTTCTTTCTTTCTGTTGCTTCTATGTTGCTGAGATATTTAAAGCCATTAGACTTACAATACATAATTGTACTTTTTTTTTTTTTTTTTTCTTCTTCTTTCTCTTTGATCTAACTTAATTAGTACTAGAACACTAAAAGCTACTTTGATTTTATGGGTTTGATTCATTAATAAGTGGCTTAGTATTGTGGAAACTTCCTTATTGGAGTAATTGTAAGTGCTATTTTAAAGATTGATGGGATAAATGATCAAATGGAGGAAGAGAATGGTATTTTTCTTTATGTGAAGCACACACAAAATAAAAACATATTTGTTAGTGTAAAATTAAATGGTCTCCTGTCATGTTAGATCTCTATATTGCTGCCTGCAGAACGTACTCTCAGTGAACCGAGTTTATGGTCTATGGAAACCGCTCATAGCCAACAGTTAGTGCCAAGAAACTGCTCATATTGGGTTTGGTGTAATGTATTCAATCGGTGTAATGTATTTAATCAGTGTAACTGGATTTAACTGCTTTATGTTCTGGCTGACTGTAGTTTTCTATAACTCTCTATGTAATTCCCTCAATGTTGACTAGTGAATAGTTAAGATGCAGCAACAAGAAGTTCACAAAGTCATGCTCTCCTTTCTCTAGCACTAAACATTGTAGAAATGACAAGTACTACATGTAATGCAATTTCTTTGCACCTTACTCTGACCTCACTTGGAGCTTATGCATTAGTCCACCCACTGGACGCCTACAGATACATCGCTCTTCTCTGGAAAGGTGCTTTGCAAACCACAATCAACAGATGTGAGAGACTGAAGAGAATGTTGACTTTTCAAGAGGGTTAGGTCTCACAGGCTTCATACAGTAGAGTCACTTTCTCTAATGGAATGCCCCTTTTTATCGAGCTCTCTACATTTTGTTTTACAGAAAGGGATAGTAAATGTTTGGTTGTTGAGAACTCTTCACAGAAGAGTAAACTCAAGCTTAAAATCATTTTGCCCAATACAACTTGTCACAGTGTAATTAAAATTCCCAAATCTAATTGTTATTACGAGTCAGTCTCGCTGCACTCTCAACTTTGCAGTCAAATTCAAATATATATTAATAAATTTATAGGATACCATTGTTTTTTGATTCTATTACATCATTCGCGATACTTCATGGGATAAACAGTTCATTCACTCGTAAAAGAACTTAAGAACAACTTTTCGTACCTCCTTTTTTTTTTTTTTTTTTTCCTCAATAGTTCTTGCTTCAAATCATATTTTGTGGTTGTGATTCATGTTGGAGCTGGTTGGTTATTCATAGCTTAGAACTCTGTATTGAAGAGTTTTGCTTTGGAGAAAATGAATGGGAAAACAACTGTGATCAGTAACAGTGCTTTTCACCTAATATTTTATGAATATTAATTTAGACATACTGTTTTCCACCTAGGGAAGTAGGCATATACAGACAAGGACTTGATTAGCCTTTCTGTGTATGTTTGATTGGGGTTGGTGCTAAACTCTATTTCTGAAGATTCCTGAGGCCACTGAAGAGAAGTTGTGAATGGCAGTGGAGTGATTTTGTCACATGATAAAGCCAGCATGACAAATCAGTGTCTCAATTTCATTCATAATATATAGAATGCACTCTTTTAACGGTCACAAAGTTCATTCCTAATCAAATGTATGCCTACTCAGACAGTATGCAATTTCAGACACATCTAAACTCTGCAGGATAGTGACCCTTGGGGACCAAATTTCAAAGAACCCTGCTCTTCGCCATCTCCTAAGACACCTTTAACCCAGGTGAAGTTTATTTAATTTTTTAAAGGATATCGGTATGAAATTTCACCAAAGCATAGCTCTTCTCCTGTGTGAACAGTCGAAAAACTGACCTTGTATGCACAAAGTATGAAGTATTCCATGTGGAGCATACTTCAGTTAGGTCTGTGTCTGTTTTTTTTTTTTTTGTTTTTTTTTGGATGGTGTCATTGGCACTTTGAAAGAGAAGTTCAACCAGAACACAATTATACTGCCAAGTGTTTAGCAGCTTCTCATGAATCAGCAGTGAGGATAAGAGCCACAGACTTGAGGTGGCTCTATTGCCCCAGACATGCCTCATGGAAGAATATTGGGAGATGTTTGTCTGTGAACAGAACAGGGATGAAAAATAAAAGTATAAAACAAATGCAAAGTATAGTGTCATAAGCACTAGGCTTAAGCACTATGCCTAAATTGAAACTATTGATGAGTGGGAAATAGAAATAAACTCACATGCCTCTCTCATTCGGCACATCAAATGTGTGCGCTTTGTGCCTGTTTTGCGTGTTTGATGTTAATTGTAATTTATAAGATGCTATTTATTATTGTAAAAGTAGCTTTTGAGGCACTTATATTTATAGGATGCTGATGCTTTTAAATATAAGCCTATACTTTGTGATTGAGAATTTAAAATGCATTTCTTTAAAAGCTGTTCATCTTCATAGGCTTATTTTGGACATGTGCAAGCTTTTATGGTGGCTTAGCAGAAATTCATAATATTTTAGTTGCTGACGAGTTATGAACCAACAGTAAGCTTGTCACACAAATTTTAGTTTTATTACTATTATTATTTTTGTTTTAAATAATAAATGTCCCAAAGATGTGATTCAGGGATGCATTCTAGTCTGCCAAGCCTGGCTCCCGTGGGACTGTGGAAAGTCAATCCTAGGGTTTACCCTGGAAATGGTGCAGACTCGCATAGCAGTGTTTCAGGTCACTGAGCATGCTTGAAAGTACTCACAAATAGCCACAATGGTGTTGTCCCATCGGTTCATTTGGAGCCCAGCTGTAGTTGCCATCACCAGCCATGTGTCTGGCCCTTTATTCAGTGGTCTGTACTCGATTAAACCCTATTATGTTGTTAACTTGTTCCATTGGCATCACTAAGTGTGAGGTTAAAGTTTTGGTTCTGCATTTGCAGATTTTTTTAGCTTGCAAAAGGGCATGGATTGATTTGAAACTGAGCTGAATCCTATTTACTTAAATGTGTTCTAGAATGTAAATGGAGGGTCTGTTTGATCTCAGTTGTTTTAGTGTATGTCTGTCTGGTTGTTTTAGGTGGAGGTTTAAAAAAAGGGACTTTCTGCTCTGCCTTGTCCGTGTGCCGAAATCACACGTGGCTCGCTTCCAGGAATTTTAAATTATACATTATTGGCGTTGCACTTAGAAATGTAGGGCAGCTGCAGAGTTTTGGGGTTGGGCTAGTTCAGAAAGGTGACAGGCAGTCAATCCAGAGAAATACTAATGCTGATGCTGCACATGGTGGCTTCATTTTTAGGGCAGTCATGTAACTAAAAATACTATGCGACTTAATCTGATGGATTTATAAAGAGTTGTGGGGAGCTCTATGCGATGATTCTGAAATCTGGCTTCAACAATGATGCCTTTATTTGCTAATGCACATCAACTGCATCCAATTATGAGCAGGAAAGCATGCCTGACCTGATGCACTGTATAGAAAATGCATGGCCCATTTTGTTTAAAGCAATAATTCCTTTGCAATAGTGAAAATAGGATGTTTTTTCAGGGTGGGGCAATATAGCTAAAAATCTTCTTGACGATATTCAATATATATCTTAGGAGAACCAACATTAAACCAAATAGCCATTGTTGCCTAGAACATAATATACATTTGTGAAAATGCATTTGATATCGTTAACAGTTTTTTGCTAATGAAATTTAAATCAGATCGCGAGACAAGGAAAGATTGTAAAGCTAGACACGCATTATAGAAAGAAAAACACATTAAAATGATCATATTCACACATTTGCCCAGATCAGCAGAAATACCATTACAAATATAGTAAGTTTACATTACATTTACATTACATTCAGTCATGTTTTCATGGAAATACAGAAGCTGAAATCTGGGAACTTGATTTTTATAGTCAAAAGACACATGTTTTGACTTGTTTCAACCTGAAACCAGCCTGCACAGCCATGACTTATGTCCATTTTTCAATTATGCATATTCACATGGGCAACATTGGCAAATATCTATTTTAACCGAAATCTTTGCTGTTTGGATCATATACAATTCAATACAAATTAAAAAAAAATAAATAAATAAATTAAACAAGAAAGCTTTAAAGAGTTTTTCAATCTTTGCAGCGATGTCATTCAAAAAATTAATAACAATAATAAAAAAAAAAAACATGATGTGCTGTCCTTGACAGGAAGTGTAATCCTTCCTCTCTTGATCTGTAGATTGATACTGAAGGATTTAATATATGGTACATGTACTCCAATTCTGTTTCAATGTAGTTATGTCAGTGGAAGGGAATCTGGGCCACTAGGGTACCAGCACACATTCACATGCTTGCTGAGGATTGCACCACGCTTTTGGACATTTTAATAGAACAACCATTTCCAAGTTTCCACTTTTGATGGGACTCACATTCTGATGTTTCTCCCTACTGTAATCTCTCCTGCTAGAAAAGGTGTTATTGAAATAAATGTTATGTTCAGAGACATACCACCCCATCACTGGCAGATTTAATACCACATATTTGGTGGTGCCTGTTTATTACCTGGTTTCCTCCTGACTTGTTGTTCTGGTCTTCCTGTATAAATTCCACAATATAAATTGTCCATTTGTGCCATGTGGCAAACGTGCAACATAAAATAAACAGTAAATGCCATGCTTAAACAAGGTTTCTTAAAAAAAAAAAAGTCTCTGAAACCAAATCTTTACCAATAAGCACTGATGATCATGAATTTAAAAAAAAAAAAAAAAAAAAAAAAAAAAAAACACCTTTTCTGTGAGGAGAGTGTTTATTGGCTAATAATTTACCCTCCTAGAGCAGCTGGTATTTAGTTAGACTTGTAGATTTTGCCAGGAGTTGCTATGCAGTGGGGAGAGTGAGCCCTGGAATTATTCTCTTTACTCGGAACCGCTGGATACATCCAGGGTTTCTCCAAGTCTTGTCTGACCTTTAGTCTGTGGTCTTCCCCTTTGTCCTTTTTCACAGGTAGCTGATTAAATCCCCGGCTGCTAGGTTACAGCTGTTGCCAAGACACAAATTGAGCTAGACATAGAGATAGGTGGTTTTCCCCCACTATTATTCGACAGCAAAGATAATCTAAAACAGAAAGAAAAGAAGAAAGAAAAAAAAAACGGTTCTAAAGAGCTCCTTGTTCTATCCTGATTCCTAAGCAGTTGGCTGAAATAACTGTGATTTATTAGCTGTCAGGGTCATATAAGTAAATGTATCATAGGCAAAACTAAATTTTAAATGAATTTGGCACTTTTAGGGTGCAGAAATGGCATAAATGTGGCAGAAAAGTATGATCTGTAGTGTACTCTTGTTATCTAACAAGATATCTCTTGTATTTAGATCTAGATTTCTCTTATTTAATATTTGACGATATTTCATAAAATTCTATTCGAAGTAGGGGCGTGCAATTATCATGATTTTACATGATAAAAATGTCATCTAAAATGACAATGACAAAAATGTCTTTATGGTCTGCTTTTGAAGAGAGATTGTAGTATCTTGCTACAGTGCACATTCAGTTGCAGTCGGTTGCAATCAGCTGCAGTTCAGCACCTGCATCCTAACATACTGTACAAAGTAACATGCATTCACATCATGTTTAGCAATGCAGCGGTAGGGTTATGTACACGTGACATTGCAGTTCTTCGCAATCACTAAAGTTTATTATTTGCATGTGTTTAAAGGGGACCTATTATGCAAAATTCACTTTTACATGGTGTTTGAACATAAATATATGTGATGGCAGTGTGTGTACACTACACTACAATGCAGGGGTGGGGAACTTTTATCCTGGAGGGCCATTGTCCTGCAGAGTTTAGCTCCAACCCTGAAAAAAACACTCACCTGCCTGTAACTTTAGTAATCCAGAAGACCTTGATTAGCTTTAGGTGTGTTTAATTAGGGTTGGAGCTAAACTCTGCAGGACAATGGTCCTCCAGGATCAATGTTCCCATTTCTGAATAGATGTTCAAACAGGAAGTATAGGTGGCACATATCAGCATGCTCATGACTGAAAAAAAAAAAAAAAAAAAAAAAGAGTCGTACTTATGTCAGCTGTGATTCGCGATTTGTTATACTATATATTGACATTTTCCTTCTAGAGAGAGCATTTGATTGGGTGAAACTTTGTATGATGTGCAAGATGATCAATGTTTTTTTTTTGTTGTTTTTTTTTTTCTGTTGTACAATATTTTCTGCTAAATGTAATGTTGTCAATGTAATGTTGTTTGAGTACACAAGTGGATAAAAAGTAAAAAAAAAAAAAAAAAGTCTGTTTTCGGGCTCTTTTTAATTTCTGACATCAGGGCAGCAAAGTCTGAATGTTGATGACCTATTCTGCCCTAAATACTGACAAGCTTAGCAGTTTAAGATCTGCTGTTATCTTTCACCTCTTAATCCTTCATTTACATTAAACTTTTATTTTTAGTCATGCCTTGTGTGGTGCATGCAAATGACACATGTTTATGTTATCAACAAACCACAATGTATCACACTGTCTTCCCTTTATTTGGGACTTGTTTCATTGCTGACGTTTGACTAGGACTGTCGATGCTGGGTGCTTTGTTTTGTTTTTTTTGCCGGGTGAGCTGGGAGTGAAAACGTAGGCCCCTATTGGAGGAGCTTTATGCTGAGCACTACACTTTGCTATTGCCCGTTTGTTTGAACAGTGCAAAGGGGGTTTAGGGGCTCAGTAAAGCCTGGTATCAAGGCCCTGAATGCGACTGGCATTCAAGTCCCTGGATTAGTGACCAGAAAAGGGAAAAATTGCCATCCCTAGCAGTTTAACTGTGAAATTGCAATTTAATGATACATGATGGGTTTTCTTAAATTAAACATTCAAATAAAGTGCTTTTTTTTTTTTTTTTTTTTTTTTTTTTTTTTCTGTCTTTCATCTTCTTTAGTGAGAAAGTAGCTGAATTTTGATGTCCTCTACTACCCAATAAACTTCTTGGGAATATCTATGGGTCATCAGCTGAGACAAGATTCTTTCGTTACATAATTCCTAGTGGAATATCTTGTGTTCATAGTGTCCTGAACAGATCTGAACATGCTGATCCAGTCAAGTGCTGCTTTGCAAATACATAATTTATTTGCATTATTTTAGTTTAAAAGTGCAAGAAGGTGATGAAGTTTTATTGATATGAACGGACATTAGCTTTAATGCACCTTGGAAGGACAGCTCGTAGAATGCTGGGATAGATGGGTCAGTGAAACAATAGTTTCCAAAAAAAAAAAAGTGGAATATTCAAGCCATTGTCAGTGTAAATAGCATTGTTAATGTATTTTGAAAGAATTAACAAACACAGGTCAATGGAGTTAACGTATAAGTCAAGGTCTACCGTTTATCTGATATGTAATTTTCTTACTTTCTCCCTAGGGGGTGCTGTCCAAAATGGAGGTGAAGACATCACTTCTCGACAATATGATAGGGGTGGGCGATATGGTCCTCCTTGAGCCCCTGTCAGAAGAATCCTTCATTGAGAATCTAAAGAAGCGATTCGATCACAACGAGATCTATGTAAGTATTACTTAAACCAATGCTGAGAACATTATGCAACAATTGCTGTTTCCTTTTCCTTGGACATATTTTCAATTTTAAGCTTTCACTACTTCAGACAGTCACATCACATCAAGAGTTTCTAAGTTTAGTCTGAGTGTGTTCCCACTGCACAAATAAATAGGAGAGGTTAGAGGAACACACTGTAAATCATAGTCCTCTCATTGTTCTGTCCCCTCTCTCATGTCTTTCCCATTCATTTGGACTCGGTCTTGAAAGCAGCTGAATACAAACAACCAACCAAGCTATAAAATAGGTCCATTTAATGGGTAAATAGTTGTTTAATGAATCAGAATATGCAATGTTAATGGATATCAAGAAGAATTGAGGATTTACTTCTTTTCTTAGGGCACAAACAAGCGCTGTGCACTGTTTCGCTATTAGAGCATTGCTCTGTTTGTCTGACACAGCAAAATTGCCTCAAGTCATCTGGCTGTCTCTTGTCCAACCAGTGGCAGATAGTGTGAGTGTTGAGGAAACCTGTTTGAAAACAGTCAGTTATTTTATGCAAGACTTACACACTTCATTCTTAAGAGACCTATTATGCAAAATTAACTTGTACATGGATTTTGAACATAATTATGTGTCTTCATTGTGTGTACACAACCACCGTATAATGGTAAACATCCATCCACTCCATTTGTTATTTTCTCCATAAATCAGAAACAGTGTCTCATAATGAGTTGTTTAGGACTGCACTCCATTGTAACGTCACAGTGGAATAGGCCCTGCCCACAAATGGCGACAGAAACGGCTCTGTAGCTTAGCTCCTTCCCTGAGTGAGCTGTACATGTTTATCTCCACGCTAGAGCCTTCAAACAATTGATTATTATTAAAGCTACTAAAGTTTTTCAGTCCAGAGCAGTGAGTGATTTTTCTGTTTTTCTTTTGTTTGATTCACATTAATAGCATAGACAGCAGTAGGTACTGTATATTAAGCTGCTGTCACTTTAATACACAGATCTAATATACGCATGCAATTTCTTTCCCAGCTGTTTACATTCACAGACATAAACCCACTGTGTTTATGTGAACTTTGTGTGTTTTTGACATAACCTTGTGTGTATTTGTGTGTGTATTATGTTTCAATTTGACAAGTTCAATAAGATGCGAAAGAGTGCTCCAAAAAAAACGTATTTCAGGCATTTAAACTGATATGGCTTTAAAACGCATGCAAATAATAAACTTTCATGAAGACGTAGAACTACAAAGTCACGTGAGCATGACCACGATAGAGATGATAATCAAAAACGTACAGGTGTTTGTTTTTTGTTTTTGGCGGAGTATCCAAGTCATAAACTGTAAAGCCCCAAACATGTGCTTGAAAGATTTTGTTAGATTTACCTTTATGTGGGCCAATGAAATCAATGAAACATGTTCCAAATGTATTGCTGTGTTATAGTCACCACACCTCATGAAAATTTGATTTCAGTATCAGGAAATATCAAGATTAAATGACCCAGCTGAATGGCCGGTTTGCATTTTGTGTGGCACCATTAAAATGGACCCTTATAAAGACTTGCTTATATTTTGTAGAGCTATAATCTGTCCAGTAATAAAAGGCTAAAATTGTGTAGTTAGTCACAAATGGCTGATGAGTGCGTTTAGTCTGTAATTGAGTTTAACTACCCACAACCCTCAATGTTCAGTAGCACATTTGTAATACAACCTCTAGCCTTGTAATTTAATCTACAAATCACACAGAACGTTGCTGACCAGAACAAAATTATGTAGACAGACCACAATATATTTATATGTTCTTTGTGCAACTTATTTGTCTTGTTAGCAAGTTCTAGTCAAATCAACAATAAATTAAAAGTCTGTCATTATTTAGTCACTCTCAAGCTGAATTTACAGTCTTTGCACAGCTCTTATTCTTACAATGACGGTTCACTGAACTCCAGAAAGGACAAAACGGCGTCATAAAAGTGGTCCGTGCAATGTGCACTATTTTTCAATTTGTTACAAACTCGTTCTATGGAAAAGAACTGGGTAAAGACAATTCATCAAAATCCTCCTTGTGTTCGTCAGAATAAAATAACAGCTCACAAATTTGGAATGACATGAAGCTGGGTAAATATACTAATGAATAAATGGGTGAACTTTTCCCTTTAAGCTTATATTGTACGCCTCATGAATTTTCTAGGAGTGTCTCCACTCTCAGTATCATCTATGTAAATGCCAAGAGCTTACATCACTGTCCATCATATCACTTACATTCCACCAATACTAAATTTACAAAGGAAATCACAGAGAATTATCTCCTTATCTAATCAATGCCATGAAAAAAACTGTGATGGGTCCAGTTTTAGATACAGCCTGCAATAAGAGCTGAATTATGAAACAAATGTCCTTGTATTTATTGACATCATTAAACTTTGCTCAGTATAATTGGCTGCAAGAAAGAACAGATGCATTAATGGGAATATGTGTGTATTTGCACATTAAGTGTTAAGGAACATGTAATTGTGTAGCTCAGTCTTTTAGTGATGTTCGTTATTCATCTACATTTGCTTGTGCCAAAATGTAGATGCACTAGGTCTCATTCAGATGTATTTGAGGGCCAGTTGAATTTAGACAGGCCTAGTTCTGTTCTAATGCACTGATAGTCGTCACATCTCTAATGCCCCATATGTCACCATTGTTGACAGTGTTTAAATCCATCTGGGAATGGGAGGATTCTATCATATTCCTCATAGAACAAAGAGATGCTAGTCCTCTTCTGTTTGTGTGAAAGAAGGATTGTTCTGAAATAAGTTTGATTTATCTATGTGTGGTCCATCCATATCAAGTATAAGTTAGACTACAATTCAAAAGTTTGGACAAACCAAACATTAAGTTCCATGTCATTAAAGCTATGAAATAACATCAATTTATGGGAATTATGTAGTTATTTCCTCAAAGTTGCCAACTTCTATCTAGATTTCCTTTCTGATCACATTCACTTAACCAACTTCATGATGTGCTTAATGGATGTTTGTTTGTTTTAGTAGTAATAATAATTAGTAAATAACAGTTTTGGATGAGTTAAAATGTATGCAGACCATTTGATACCTGATTTTTCTTCTATGTAGTTAATATATATATATATATATTTTTTTAGCTAGCTAGTTACTTATTAATTTACTTATTTATGTACTTTTTATTTTCATATTTTACAATTTTGTAATTATAAAATTATACCTATATAGGCACAAATTATATTTGTCTACAAATGTCATTTTAGGAATTTAAGCCTTTTAAGATAAATTCGGTTGTTGGAATTGTCCAAATGTGTCCAAACTTCAAATTTTTGACTGGTAGTGTATGTCTTGATTGTCTTTATGTTTATTTTTTTCTTCCACCTTCAACTTTCACTTTATCTGTGGATTTACATTTGTTTTCTACATCTTAGGCATTTATTATGCCTCTTGTGAACACCTTAACAATAGGTAGTGTTGCAGTAGGAGAGGCTTGATCCTCCAGCTGCAAGCCTTTGCAACACTCACTGTAATGAATGGTTGAAGTCGGCTGCAAGAAATGGACATTGTTCTGAGGTCGCTCAGAAATTTGAGATTTGCTTTTAATGTCATAAGTTGAAAATTGTATTTGTAGAATGAAGAAAAGAAAGACTTAAAGAAAGAGAAGCTGAAATAAATTACTCAGTGTTTGTATGAATCTTCTGAAATGGACAACTTCAGACACCATTGTCCATACTGGCCACTTTTGATCACCCTGTGTTGTTGATGTTTCCTGAGATTCCGAACATTTTTGTTTGTGTTCTCTTGTTCAGTTGCTTGCGGGCCCCCCGCCTGTCTGAACAATACCCAGGAATTCCCATCTGGATTGTGCAGACGGAGGCATATTGTAGCTTTACTCCCCTACACTGCTGCCGTCACTGTTCCTACGACAGAATGACGCAGAAAATGTGCTTGCTGATGTCTGTGTCTCACAGCAAGGGATGAACTAGATTTGACAAGTATAAATACAGTGAACTTTTAGGGTTGTCACAATACCAGTACAAGTGAAAATTCACAATTACCATATTTTTCATAATGGGCACACACTGCTATTTTCATTACAACTGGCTTGACGATGCATATACAGTGTGCGGTGACAACACTCGGGTACCAAAATTAATCTATATACTGTAGTGTACATTGAATATATTGTCTCTTCTCATATCATGTATTTTTACAAATTCTCATGCTTGATTCTTGTTTGTTGATCAGTGATTCATTGCTGCTTTTACTCTCCTCCACAGACATACATTGGCAGTGTGGTGATCTCAATGAACCCCTACAAGTCCCTGCCCATCTACACAGCAGAAAAGGTGGAGGAGTATCGCAATAGGAACTTCTATGAGCTCAGTCCACACATGTGAGTTTAGATTCCTTCTCATCCATTGATCTCTGTGTCGCATGATTTCACACAATGAGGGATAGACGATATGTCAGCACCATATTGGTTATTGGCTGATGTTTGCAAGCATTTAATTTAATTTAATTTAATTGTTTATTTTTCATAATATTTTTCCATCCATTTTTTCAAACTGCTTGTCCTATGTAGGGTAGCCTATCCTAGCATCTCGGGTCATAGGCAGGGAAACAACCTGTTTTATTTTATTTATTTTAGTTTGCTATTTTATATTTTATTTTGAGCCAATATTGGATATTAATCAGAAAATTTATTAGCTTTTCAATTGTTTCTGCCTATTTTAACATTTACTTTTTAGCACTAAAGTTAGCAATAAATTACGGCAAAGATTTTAATCTTTTGGGAGCACTATTCAACAGAGTCACTATCTAGTTTCTTCTAGGCTTGGTCGGCAGAGCACAAACTTGAGAAAATCGGTTCAGACATGAATACACATGGTTGGAAAAGCCATGCAGCTTTTATAAAGCTCTTTAATCAATAATAATGTGAAATTTCCCCAGCAGTGTCACGTTTGTGCTTTTGCAGAGTAGTTGTGCATAAACCGAGTCTACTCTATCCACTCGACCCCTGAGACATGATGTCCAGCCCTGGTGGGGGAGGGGTGGCTCGCTGTCCTGTCCTGCTCTAGCTAATGACCATCTGTCTCTCTAGAGGGCTGCCAGCCGCCTGACCAGACTGCCAAATCAAAACAAAGCAGTCTGCTTTGTTTGATCGGCAGATGCACACTTGCCCTCTGAAAAACATCATGGCCCGGTCTAACTCTCAAAACAAGAGCCATTGAGAATGGAATGGCTGTTCCAGTATGCTTTTCCTACTCATTCTATACACTCTCCCCTGGAAAAGAAAAAGTTCAAATAAACAGCTGTGTACAGCTGTGTTTTCTTTCCCAATGTTTTTTTTTTTTTTTTTTTTATGATCTTTTGATACTTCCGCCTGTATGTTAATAGTTTGCTCTCCTTGTGTTTCTAAATTGATCTCTCTTCTGTTTCTGAGCTCATCATGTTCATTTGATCTGCTTTAAGTAAATATTTTCTGTGGAATGTGAGTTCTCCTTCAGTCTTAGATCCTTCCATATTCATATGTTTTACTCTTAGCGCTGTTACAGTGATGTCAAGGTCGATGCTTCTCTGATCTGAAGCCAGGCTCTGAGCTCATTCCAGGGCAGCTGCTTTTCCTGTCATGCCTGAGAAGCAGACCTCTTAGATGGCTCTGGGTTTACAGGCCTCCCGGGCTCATACATTCAGGCGTCCTGGGACAATGGGCCATAGCCGGTTCTGTTAACAGCACAAACCGTATAGGCTGTATTTATGATCATCACCTCATCACCTCTGTAAACACAGCAGTCAGGCAGGGGAAGTAGCGAAATGGCCCAGAGCCTCTGTGCTCAAAATGCTGTCAAGCTTTTGAGTAAGTTGTTGTCAAGTCTGTGCTTGTTTTATCATTTTCAGAAATATTATGAAGAGCCTAGTGTCATATAGCCAGTCTTTTATCTTGTGGCATAAAGGTGTATAATACTTAAAGAAAGCTATGTCTTATCATTCCCATTGATTTCAATGGCAGTTGCTCAGCTGGTGCAGGACCCCCTGCAAGTGTGCCATTTGATATCAGCCCTCTCATGGGCAGTTGCTTTTGCAGTCAGGTGACATTGAAAACTGAAAATAGTTTACCCCCTGCAACAACACTATGAATACAATGCATGCTTAGTTGCATCATGAACGTCATACAGACGTATTTTGCAATGCAACAATGTGTAGCACATACATGTTACATGTACAGGGATGTCCAGTCCTGCTCCTGGAGGACCACTGTCCTGCAGAGTTTAGCTCCAATTCTAATTATACACACCTGAACAAATGAATCAAGCGGTGCGTCCCAATTTATGTACTTGTACACTATTCTATGCCGTTTTGTAGTATAAACAGTGTGAGTAGTGTGTTCACACTGAAAATTCTAAAAAGAAAGTGCACTTTAAATACCCAAATGATGCACTTAATTAACTGAAAAAATGAAGTGGAATGTTGGACACTTCTTACACTCTGACGCAGCTTTAATTACGTAACGAGGAGGGCCATTCAGACTCTGATGTTGAATGACAAAATAACCTTATCCACCATATATTTCAACGCAGAAGTAAGGTGTTTTTTGTGAATGTGCGAGACTTACGATTTATTAGCCGCTATAGGGAAATAACGAGAAAAATATGAAAGTGCAGTAAACTGTAAAACCATTTCGCTACAAACCAGCGTGTTTATAATTAAGACAATGCATTAAAATAATATGGTAAGAAATACCAGTTTGTAATATCAAGCAGCATAATGAGCTGTTTTGTACAGCTAAAAAGTTCATATAAAGTGTTGAGTACATAGTGCATAAGTGCATAGTGTATAGATTGTAATTTGGGACACAACTAAGGTTTTCAAGGATACTAGGCTGTCTCAAATTGCCCCTATACCATTATGTACACTATTTGAAGGAACAGCTATTTGTAGTGGTATCCGAAACCATGGTGGATATTATCGAGTGCTCTCCATAATGAATCTAAATATCAAGTGTACAACCAATGTACACTTGATGGCTAGCCCCTAGAATACCCATGCACTAGCACTTTTGCACTACCATGCAAAGCACTTCTGGCACACTCAGTGTCTGAATTCGCTCACTAGTTTTCATTCGCTCATTCAGACTATATTACTGGAATTCCAGACAAGTGTGCTGGGGCAAGTTGGAGCTAAACTCTTTAGGACATTGGCCTTCCAGAAGCCAGACTGGACACCCTTATTTAGAACTATATTAGTGGAGTAATATAGGGAATAGGGCATAGGGAGCAATTTCAGATGCAACCTTAGAAAATTCCAGGCAAGTTGGAGCTAAACTCTTCAAGACATTGGCCCTCTAGGAGCAGGACTGGACACCCTGGGCATAGTTATGTTTTAGACTTAAGAATCATTCTTATCTTGGATGAGAGGCTTGGATTAAGGTCTCTTTTAATTAGGTCCTCCTCAAAGACTATGAGGTTCTCTTTTTAAGTGAGGTCTATGTAAAAGACTCCATAATTCGATCTTAATCTCCAAGTCAGGCCATCTGCTTGGGGTTATTGTGGTAGATCTTTTGTAAGATGAGACTATGACAGGGTTTGGAAGTTGTGCTTCCCTAATCATCTCTTCCTATCCATTAAGAGATCATGCAACTCTTAATTGATTTTAACAGCTTGTTCATGACCGTTGGAGTTTATATTGTCAGTTTTGAGTGTATTTGCTGTATAGTGCAGTTATATGATTGCTCTTCATCCACTGTGGTAAGTAAACCTCAAGATCTTCATCTTGTCATGCACAAACAAGCTTATTTTGTTCCAATGGCAAGTACAAGCTTAGCAGCTTGAAAGGCCATTCTGTTAGCTGAGGAACCCAATGAAATGAAAGAAACACAAGATGAAGGCATCTCTAGAAGCTGATCCACAAGCCCACATAAAAGTCCTTTGCACACTTAAATCTCGGGTTCGAAAAAAAGAAAAAGTTAAAAGTGAAGTGTGTACTTTTGTACTCCAGTAGTGTCACCAAACTTGAAAAAGACTTGCAAAAATGATAGTCCACTCCAAACTCCATTGTTATGCCTATGTTATGTCTGCACAATTATGTTTGGTTCTGCTAAAAGCACAAAATGTACACATTTACAAAGACATTTTTAAATGTTACAAACTGGGAAATGAATTAGCTAACCCATGTTTGTTTGTTTGTTTGTTTTATTTTCCTTCTGTTTCTGGTGGTTCAAACATACACATGCATAAAAACTGGTTGGCATTTGTAAGGTGCTAGCATGGTTGCTTTAAGTAGAGCAGTAATTAAAGTAGCCAAAGTCAGTTTATCCTGCTAAGCACTCATTCATGTATATGACTTAAGATTTTCAAGCTATCCGTAAATTATACACCACCTGGGCAGAGCCATGCGATGACTCCCCTGTGTTAAGACCACATTATTTTTGCTGATTTTGAATCATGTATAACTTACTATAGTGTGTTTTTAGAAGAGGACAGTGTGTGCAGATGGGCCTGAGGCATTTTGACCTAATATGCCTACCTGTTTTTAACAGGACGTGTCCAGTTGCAATAAATCTCTGAAGTTAAACAATCAATTGTAAAGGTATTATCTCTAAGGGGTTTCTTAACATTAGAGGTTTGTTGGAGCTGGTAGCTGAGCAGTGGTGGTCCGAGCACTGGAGATAAAGTGGCTGAGACCACCATGCTCACTAATCATGGCAAATGGTAGCGTGTTTAAAGATGCTCACTGGAGGTGACACACATCTGCTGGTTGCCTCTATATCCTAACAAGTGCTATGTGCCCTCACAAGAGGTCTAATTAACAGGACAGCTCAGAGAGAAGACTTGAGCAGCGCTTAAAATGGTAAGATATTACTTTGTGAAATCCAACTCTGTAATTTCATGGTGTATTTTTATTATTATTATTCACTTCAGAGTTGGGTTGTGTTATGATTTTGCTGTATTGTTATTGTTAAATTTGTTATGATTTTGTTGGATACAAAATTTAAGCAATATTGTGAATATGGCATTAATATTGATTTGCCTTGTATTTTATTGATTAGACTAATTTTGCAGTCCTTCCTTGATTTGTGACTTGTAAGGATGAGAATAAATCCTGTGTCAATGAATTCTGATTGAACGATTTGTCAGTCATCACTCAAAAATGTTCACATCAGTGTCTGTATATATTCTATTTACACTAGGTGAAAATAGCAGCATTTTCTTTGCGATATCGCTATTTTCACCTAATGTAAATAGCACAGATTCTATTTACACCATGTAAAAGTATCAGTTCTTTGCAATAAGAGTAAATAGTAATTAGATGCTATCTATACATTATATTGGCAGATACTATTTGCACCTCAGTATTTTTGTACATTAACAGGATGCAATAATATCATAGTGTAAATTATTATATTTATTAAAATTATTAAATAGATGCTGCCTTATTGGGAGAATAAAAATCCTTCCTTCACCTTACCCTAACCCTATTTGATTTATATTGGTAAATATAAATCAAAATAATTAAAAAAAAGAATTTTTCTTTTCTCTGCATTTAACTTGTTTCCTATAAACGTGGCATTGTAAACTACGAATATAGTTGACTCTGTGACCAATTGCTTCTCTATTGTAAATCACTTTGGATAAAAGTTTGCTAAATGTATTATTATTATTATTATTATTATTATTATTATTATTATTACGATAAACACTGTTTGGTTGAAGTGATAGTTACCCTCATAAATCATCTGCTTTAGAGCAAATTCATGCATGTGGAGATAAATAGTGTATGTTATCAGAAGGCTAAAATTGTATTCGATAGGATGTTTGGAAATACTCTGCATTGGATCTTATCTTACTGCTGGAATGTGAGCTTGAACTTTGGTGTTGAGATGGTTTTAGTTAATGACCTAGGGTGAGTGTGAAACGCTTCATTCTGGCAACCACACATGGTTCAAGAGCCCTGGTGTCACCTCTCCCTTCCAAATACTGCTCTGCTGTCTTTGGCTTAGTGGCCATCTGTGTGTTGTAAGAGCAATTCAGTGGAATCAGACTGTGAATGAGGTTGTCTGTGTTCAGAATTCTCGTCTTTAAGGTGAACTGTCCCTTCAATGGTCTTTATGACATCTCCGTCTGAGATTCATGCAGAATGTATCCCATGTGTTCAGCACATTGTGCTTTTTAGCTTTGCTAAACAGAGCTTTTTAT
The DNA here is from genome assembly GCF_019924925.1 of Ctenopharyngodon idella. Classification (NCBI taxonomy): domain Eukaryota; kingdom Metazoa; phylum Chordata; class Actinopteri; order Cypriniformes; family Xenocyprididae; genus Ctenopharyngodon; species Ctenopharyngodon idella. Next base: position 29,133,920 of record NC_067228.1, read on the forward strand.
AATTCAGGCCTGAAAGTGTTCTCAGGAACATGTCGATTCAGACACCCACGTGATCTTATTCTTAAATGACAACGTTTCGATGTCTGTTAAACCTTTTACAAGTACGAACGCAACGGAACATTCAGATTCATTAAATTTCTTTTGTAAAGAACAAAACATCATATGGATTTGGAATGACAAACAGCAGTAAATAAAGAAACAATTTTCATTTATTGGATGAACTAGTCTTTTAAAAGGGTCCTATTACATTCTTTTTACTTTTTTCAACTTCAGTTAGTCTGTAATGTTGCTGTTTGAGCATAAAAAAAGATCTGCAAGGTTACAAAGCTCAAAGTCCACTCCAAAGGGAGATATTTTACTTTTCAAAAACTACTAAGGCTTGTTGGGACTACAAAGTGCTTTCTCCAGATCTTGTGAAGTCACAATGTCACTCATTTAAATAATCTCCACCCACGGAATACGCAAAAAAGGGGGCGAGGCCTGGTTGAGATGCTGTAGTGAAGATGAAGACCTGTTTTAGTAGCGCGTTGTTGCCATGTCAAAGAGACACTGTTTTTTTTCACCCCAGTTCCAAAACCCCTTTGTTTGGCCTTCATAAGACAGACAAACTCAGAAACTCGTGGTTTTGGTAAGGGGCATGACATTTCTGGAACACGCTCTAAGTGGTTCGCCAATCACAACACACTGAGCCAGCTAACCAATCAGAGCACTTTTCATATTTCGGAAGGAGGGGCTTCACTGAAACAGGAACTAAACAGTGCATTTGACTGGGAAGAGAGGTGCTGCAATAATGTGTAATATTTGAAAAAATAATGCTTTTTTTTAACAATCAAGCATGAAAAACTATTCTAGTACACAAAAAAACAAAATCAAGACTTTGTAAAAGGGCATAATAGGACCTCTGTAATGAACAGACATTTAGACATGAAAAGCCCTGCCACAGGCTTGGTGATTCATTACCTGATCCTTAACCACAGCACACACATTGTCTTAATTAAATGGATGAGCTTTGCCAAATGCTTTAGACAAGCATTGTCTGTCCAGACATCTTTGAAACACTGTCATTGCCCATATGTAATGACTAGGTGGCCCTTTCTTCCCTCTGGGGTCTTCTGTTTCCTGTTGGCCTGCTTGCACCTGCTACCCAATACTGCTCATCTCTCAGCAGTGAGAGTTTGCAGCTGTGTTTCAGTCTATTAGGCCTAATTGTGTTTGATTAGAGAAAAGCATAATAAGTAGCATTAAAGTGATATTTATGTGCCCTGTTCCAAACCTGCTGGTCATTCAGTAACATAAAATAAAAATGACAAGTGATAAATATTGAAAAATGACAAATATTTTAACCAATATTTGTGTATTTTTATGATGTGTATATACCAAGGCATTTAGCTTAGCAACATGCTAACAACAAAGTCAAGTCTCCCTTGCGCTTTGTATGAGGAGCGCTTGAACGATACACAGAGTTGTTGCCAATGTAGTGTGTTCCAAAACACTTACATATGAATTGGTCTACACTGAATCTGCACCTCCAGAACACCTTTTTACCAGGTTTAAATCCATTGCACTGAATTCCAATTTTCCCTCAAAATCTGCACAGAAAACGAAGTGGGAAAGTCTGAATATTCTGTCTGGGTCCTACTTATGAGGTCCCTTTCAGTTAGGTTGGATTTGGGAAAGATTTTAGGAAAGAGCCATAATGTTGTACTGCGCTGGATGCACTAGCCAGCATTCATCACTTTATACATTGACATTAAACATTCTATAAGCCAATCAGTGTCCATGTGTGGCTTTGACGGTCTTTTTAGCAATCTGCATGACAAAGTTGGTGGCAGGTGTTTATCCTCATCTCATTTCTAGAAGATGGGGGTCTTAGATGGTGTTGCAGATGGGGGCTTTGGTCAGTGTGTCGTGCCCAGATTGAGCCGCTGTGTCTCAGGGGGTGGATTGTATTACGTTTTGTGTAATGATGTAATGGGACCTCTCAGCACTCTGCTATTGAGCAGCACCAGGTCATTGTTTGCAGAGAGAATGTACCATGGCGGGGAAGCCACTGTAATGGACTGGCCCCACATCAAGGGTGTTTTCCTGCCTACAACCCCAAGATTCTGGGATTGGCTCCAGCATCCCAGTGTAGGACCCCTAAATAGGACAAGCTGTTTGGAAAAAAGATAAATAGATAGACAATTGACTTTACAACAGAGATTAGGCTACTTAAGCACACCCGGCAAGAATGGTTACCTGATGATTTTGGAATAAATGACTTTAAATGCAGCTTGTCATAGTATCACACAAAGCAAATGTTTAGATAATGTAATGAAGCATACTGCCAAATAAAATTCCATGTATTCACCTAAATTGGATCTAGTGTTAATTAAAACTGCCCAAACTCACATACTTTATTTTGTTTTTATTTAATGGAGAAAACATCACAGAAGTGAAAATTTTCGGGATTACTGGCTGATTTTGGGAACGGAATACACAAAACTCCATTGACTAACCACTCTCGATACCTAGTAACTGAATTATATGCCATAGAAACACCTTTTTACCATAGTCAAAGGAATTTGCCAGAAAAGTTTGTTCGACAGTTTAGTCACCTTTAAAGCTTAACCGACAAAATGATGGATAGCAAAAAGGCTTCTCAGTGCAGTATTTTTATTGGATATCTTTGGGCTGTCATTCATATATCTGTCGTAAGGTCAATTAAATTTTCTTTGATAGTTTTGTGCCATTCTTGTCTAGGAGCCATTTAGCTGGGTGCAGATTCTTTAAGCGATTCCCAAACCTTTAATATTCCAGTAAAGTGTGGATTTTTGCATTGATGATTTGCAGGTCACTGTTTTTATTTCCTGTTTTAGTGACCCTTATGAAAATAACAGTAAACATTCATATCCCATGACCAGTGCATTCATACACAAAGCAGGACCTGAGTTAAAGCATTTGGGTCCCTTTGACCTGCTAAAGGATGTGGAGCAGAGACTCAAACGAGAGCAGTCTTTCAGAGTCGTGGACAATTCTTTTGGCTCATGTTTTGGGTACATGTTCTTCAGTCTGACAGAATTAAGCTCCAGACACCTGGGGTTTTTAGATCGGGGCAGATTCACTCTGGATTTTTCATCCATGCAGGGCACTCAGCCATCAATCTAATCACAGTAGCTTTTAGATTTCTGTTGATATTTATTGTAGGAATTGCCTGATCATCATGGGTTTAACCCTCTAAATTCTGACAAATGAAATAATAGTTAAAAAAAAAAAAAATCACTTTTTTTTTTTTTTTAAATAGAATAGTTTACTGAACCTTTAGACAAATTATAAGAGGAAATTTGCTTTTTTTTTTTTTTTTTTTTTTTTTTTGTGTCATATATGATTTATAGGTCATATTGTATGATACAGTGAGATCATGGAGCTTGTACTCGAAGATAAGGGTGCTCCGATTGATAATAGCTTGATATAATTTAATCTGTGGTCTCTATAAAGGCTGATCAAATGACGCAAAACTTGCGAAACAATTTTTTCTACGCGCAGCTAAAATTGCTTCACTACATTCACAGGTCTGGCAGTTCAATCAGGTGTCTGAAAAGGACAATACATTTGCAACGTCTTTGCAGAGAGTGGAGACATTGGTTGACAGCAACCCTACAGCAATGGCCACAAGAAAGTAGGGCTATGTGATTTTAGTGCATTTCTTTCCTCACAACGGTGCGCTTTCGTTCCTCCCTAAAAGCCAAAACTTAACGTCCAAATCAGTGATTGTCGTAAAATACAGCGTACTGTTCCTAAACTGCAGGATGTGCTCTAATAAAAAAAAAAGTGTTATTAAAACTGCATTAAGCCTTGAAAGTGATAGTGTTCCCCAAGCGGCTTTCTGTGCTGGCGTTCCAAGACGAAGTGGAGCAAGAACAAGCAAAGTGAACTTTAATTGAGCTTCGGGTTCGTGCCTTAAACGAGGTAATTCACACCGGAATATGTCAAAATGCCCAGCTTGGTAAGTATTGTTTTAAACACTGATGTTTATGTCTTAAAGGGGACATATCATGAAATTCTGACTTTTTCCCTTATTTAAGTACTATAATCGGGTCCCCGGTGCATCTACCAACCCAGAAAATGTGAAAAAGGACAACCCAGTGACTTTGTTTTGGTAAGCCTTTCTCTGCAAGCATGTGGAGAAAAACAAAACAAAAAAAAAACAAAAACGAGCCGTTCAGATTCCGCTCCCCTAGTTACGTAGGAAGGGGATCTTATTATATTAATACCAGCCATTAATCTGTAAGTTTCCACCTATGGTGCCGTCATATTGTTTTCGCAAGCAACAACGGTGTACCAGTAACACTGGTCCTGGAGTGCAGCTGTCCTGCACAGTTTAGCTACAACCCTGATCAAACACAATTGAATGTCTTCAGGATTACTAAAGCTATGTGAAGGAATCAAACTCATTCAGAATCGAATGTTGGCAAACATCCACAAAATACATGCCATACCTACGTGATCTGATATGCTGCATCAAGAACAGTTTGTGATAATATATTTTGAGAGTTATATTCGCTGTGTGAGCTTCTCCTGTATTATTTATGCCTCCGTGTATTGGAATCACGAGCTTGGGGACGGGGAGCACGAGCTCATTTGCATTTGAAGGCACACACACATAATCAGAGCATTTTTTTTCTCACACCCAAAAATAGGCAGTTAAAACATGAGCTCAAACTTTAGACACATTCTGGGGACACATGAGCCTTATATATTACATCTTGTAAAAAGGGTCATAATAGGTCACCTTTAAGTGAAGATAAACAGTTTGGAAATAAGTCGCATGCGTAACAGTATTTTGGAGCCGTGCATTCGGTTGTAAAGCGACAGCAGCCTGTAAAGCTTGTCTTTTCACACAGGAGTGCTATATTTAAGCTCTAAGCTGTTCCTAATCACCTCTAAGAGAGGGAATGGAATATGTTGCTTGCCAATAAATAAAGAGTTGTCAATTCATGATACTTTCTCATCTCTTAATTTTTAATTTATTTATTTTTTTATACTGAAAATACATTGCTGTTAAGAATAGTTGGCTTATTATTTATTTCGGTAATCAGTATCATCCAATACTGCTTCCAGTGAGCAGTAATCGGTGAGCGGCCCCAAAAATCCTGATCATAGCACCCTTACTTGAAGAAAAAACTGCAATTTTATTCAGAGGCTCAAACTAAGCAACAGTAAGGTGCAGTTGCTAGTATTTATATGGTCAAAAAGTAAGATGACGTTTTGATAGCTGATAGATTTTTATAACAGTATAGCAGGCAAAATGCATACGAATATCAGTTGTAATATGTACAAAAGATTATCTAAGATAATATTTAATTGCTTAGTTTATGATTAAATTTCATTTTTTGGTGAACTGTTCTACCTTCTAGTGCTTTAAAGTCCATTTTAGGAGCCTTTTCTTGTTTCCTTGAGAATGAATCATATTTGGGTTGTGCCATGTTGCACCTTTTGGTTAAGGCGGTCTGGCCTTCCTTGAGGTTGAAAACTGCAATTCAGGCTGATATTATCCAGGCACTTTACTCCTACTTGTAGGCCAGGCTGGGTGTACATGTAATTTGTGTATTTTTATGTTGTGTTGATTATCTAAGTACTATAACATTAGCCTTTACTACTGTAGTGTAGGGTGTGTCTCTTTGCATGACTATCTTTACAAGCAGAGAAATGGATGTAGAAATTACAGGATGGATTTAAAATTTAAATCATTATTTCAACCCAGAATCAGGGGTCATCATCATCAATAGTAGATCATGATCACCCCGTTCCCACAAATTGCAGGAGTGTGAATTTGGGGAGTGCTGTGTGTGCAGGAGACTCTTTTATTTGACTTAGTCTCTCACTGCCACATCTCACACACATATGGGAAGCAGGAGGCAGGTTTCATCCAGGGTGTGGGCCAGATGTCTGCTTCTCTCATCACGCCTATGCCTAAACTCCAGACTGGCACAAACTTGCTGAAACTGCAGCCTAAAGGGGTCGTATAATGAGGAATCAAGAAGAACTAATGAGAGTTACAAGTTTAAAAAGTTCACCAAGCCTTGTTTGTGTGTGTGTGTGTGTGTGTGTGCTCTGCAGTTCCCAGTATCCCAGTGTTAGACATGAGCAACTGAAATATATTTTAACAAGATTTCTGATCATTTCAGTCTGATCCTAACAGTATGAAGTGCACATTTCATTGCAGATTGTTTTATGAATTTGTTGCAATGGAATGCAGCTTTGCAAAGAAGGATGGAGCCCCTAAAACACAAGAGTAAATCAAAAGAGGGCACTCAAAAACAGCTTTTTTTTTTTTTTTTTTTTTTTTTAACCCTTTAAGACCTGAAGGTGTTTTTAGAGTGTTTTTCTTTCTGAGTGACATGCACAAAAGGAAAGACTCATAACTCCTAAACTTCAGAAATGAGTCAAAAGGTAGGTATCGTTGGATAGAACACTTTTTGATAGCATAAAGTAATCAAAAGTTAGAGCATTTGGAACCAAGATTGCCTTTTTGTTATGCCCCCTAATAGGCATTCTTTAAAATTGTTCCTCCACAAGGAATATCTTCATCAACGCAATGGATTGTGTTGATTTAGGGCTCATTTTAATCATGAGAATCTGCTGTAAATAATGTTGTGCCATTTCTATGATCTGTGCATGTTTCATGAATTTGAGCGAAAATGCCACCTGAAATCTACGTTTGTTTTTAGTTAAATAATTATGAAAACCATTTTATTCTATTTTTTAGCAAATAGCACCACTTAGGAGTTAATCGAATTGGCTACATGCATTGTAAAGTTCAGACTCTAAGCTTTCAAATGACATCTATTTTGTGTTGATCCAAGCAGTAGTTTTGAAAAATATGATTATTTTTTTCATTGGTAGGTGGTTCACTTCGGTTTATAGGGACTTCTCAGCACCTGTTAAGAGTTTGTCAAAATGTTTAGATGCATAAAAAAGCTGAGTTTCTAAGATTTAAAATGATACATATCGTGTTATTCTACATTGGAAAACAAGCATGGACTGTTTCGGGAACATTGGATTACACATTGCATGTTGGAAAGACGAGAGACATGTTTTTAGCCAAGCATGCTACATCACTCCATAAGTAATATCTCGTGGTTGACATAATGGATTATGTTGATTTTGGGCTCCTTTTAATAGTGAAAATCTGCTGTAAAAAGTGATGTGCCATGATCTATGATCTGTGCATTTGAAGTTATGAGCAAAAACGCAACGTGAAATCTACATATTTGTTTTCAGTTAACGCCTGTGTGCTGTTTTTGTTGTAAACTCAATTTGTGCAGACTCATTAGAGGGTGAAAACAACGCAACAGGAGCATGTTGGAGGCATGATCTGAACGTGCAGTTCAGTTTCTATTGGCTCTTAAACAGACACGCAAACGTCGGTCATAAAGGGTTAATTGTTAGTCAGAGAAAATTCAAATAAGTTGACCTTTTTAGTGAAAAAAAAAAAAAAAAAAAAAGAATTAAGTGGACCTAAGGGAGAAAAGTTTTAATAAAATGAAAATAATTTTAAAAAAGTGGGTATCTGTGCTAAGCCTAACCAAACCCCATTTGTTATTTACACCTTTAAGCTGTGTTTGACAAGCCAAGACCTGGAGCTGTTTTCCATTGCCAGACCAGATAGAGAAACTATGATGTTAAAAAAGTTAATTACTGTTAAAGGGATAGCTTATCTGCTTTTCAGGCAATATAATAGACATTAGTCAAAGTGCATTAGATTCAAAGCAGCACTGAAAAAAAATCATAATGAGATGTTTTAAAACAATTGTACACAAAATGGATACGATACAATTATCATAGCTGCTGCATGACAATGTAGAAAACCTACAGTACCACATTTTGTCTCTTCAGCTGCTTTTGTACAGATGTAGGCAATAAGGAAATGTTCAGTTACCTCTGCTGTTTACAGAGCCACGACAGTTGTTTGCTTTCCCAGAATCCCTTTACGATCCAGGGTTTTACAGAAAATAGCCCATTACTTTCTCCCTACACTGTGAAATGTAAATTGCTTGGGTTTGTGCGGTACCATTTCAGTTTGTTGCATCAGTGAGGTTGTCAGAACTATTATTGATCGTACAGTCAATCATGAGCAAAGTTCTAAGGAGTATATCGTACATAAATGATAGTTGATGTCGCATAATCTGCCTTTGCATTTACCCAAGATCTTACCAAGGTCACGTTTTACAATCTGATAAGCAACAATATTGTAAAGGACCGAAAAATGCTTTCTGCATTTAATTTAAATAATTTTCTTCACTATCACTTCAGCACAGTTTTGTAAGCTGCAAGTGACTCTCGTTCATTGTTGCTCATCCCACACATGCTTACAGCTAATATTGTATAACAAGTGTCGGCAAATAGCTTTTAATGTTCACATGGACATTTAAGTGTGTGTGATTATTGTTATCAGTGGTGGCTTTTAGCACAGAGAAAGATGAACTCTGGACTTTGCGTTGGCAGACTTGCTCTTTGGTAGAGTGTGAAGCTTCTCTTCTCATGTAATTGTGGCCACCTACTCTGATCCTTAGGCAGTGAAACACAAAGCAAACCGCCTCTGTTCCTGCAGTTTTCACTGCCTACAATCCGAAGCTGTATATGTTTTATTAAAAAAAAAAAAAAAAAAAAAAAAAAACTGGTTTGGAGTATTATGGGGCCATAGGGATACAGTGAGGGAAAATTCTTACTTCCCAACTGGAAAGTCCCTTCTATGGAATTGCATGAGAGTTTGAATATGTCAGCTCTGTTTGTTCTGGCTCAGGTTGTGTAATAACTAAATCACCTCCCCTCCGTCATCGATAGATATGCATCTGAATGCACATAAAAGTTTTTACACTACTTTTGTCAGCCAGTTAAGTCAGTAATTGTAGTTAAATGTGAATCGATATAGGAGTTTGATGGGCTTTTGCATTCATATTCGCTTTTTAGTATGTTTTTAATATGTAAATATGTAAGAGATAAATATTTAAATCATTGACTGCTTGTCCAGCATTTAAAAAAAACACACATTGTAGGACTTTATCTGTGTGCCAAGTTTCCAAATATTAAAGTATCATGCTTTTGTCCTGTATGGATTTATAATTTGTAATTGTCACATCTCAAGAACTATGCTATGTCATGAACTTGGCCTCAGCCAGTGTTTGCTTTTCTCATTGTTTACATTCTTGCTTTGACTTTCCTTGGTTTCTCAGGGTTGCAGCAATGACTTCACATCTTGACTTTACACTTGACCTTCATTTTTTTTTTCATGGAATCAGACAAACTCTTGTTTGAAATTATCTATCTAGCCATATGTTAAATTACTTGCTGTTTTAATGGAGTAATTGACCCTTCACTAAGCCATGCCTTTAAAATATTACAGTTTAATTTTACCTTACCAACTGTTGCCATCTGTCATATCGCTTTGTGAAGCATTTGCTTGATAAAAAATCTCAACAGTTTGTCTCCAACGACACAGCGACTCCAACAATCTCAACGACACGGCGCTAAAATCAAACTAGAAAAGACACAAAATCACTTACAGTATGTAGATCCTCCTGTTGCTTGACTGCTTCTCTCTAATAAATGTTAAATTACAACTGTTTAAGTACTATAAGCTGGCTTTGGCCATGCCCAAAACAACCCAAGTTGAAAATGGACAAACCCAGCAATTGGGTTGTTTTAACCCAATGGTTGAGTTAAATGTTTACCCAACCTGCTGGGTCGTCTTAATTAACCCAACTATTGTTTAAAAATTACTGTATTGCTTGCTCAAAATGAACCCGAAGTATGTTGGAAATTAACATTTATTAACATGTTTGTTTAATGAACATTTATTAATAAGTTTAATCAATAATTAAACAATAAACATTTATTAAATTGCTTATTAATAAATGTTCACCTTTTGATTATTATTGTTGCCTCTAGTAATTGTCTGATTTAATTTCCAACCTATTTTGGGTTCATTTTAAGCCAGCCATATAGGAATTTTTAAACAATAGTTGGGTTAAACATTTAACCCAACTGCTGGATTTGTCCGTTTTCAACCCAACTTGGGTTGTTTTTAACCCAGCATTTTTTTAGAGTGTAGGTTTTGCAATGTCCAACTTTATTTCACTCTTCATAAGAATAACAACTTTAAGAACATTTATCATATTTGATACTCAAATTTCTAAGGCCTCTGAATTATCAGCATGACCAAAACTTTGCTGAAAAACGCATTGAACACAATCTACTACATGCCTTCTGTTGTCTGATTGATAGTTTGTAGTATTATTATTATTATTATTATTTTTATATATTTTTTTTTGCAAATATCGTCTTAAGAGTGGGAGTGACAACTAATATTTATGTGCATTTTATGTAGATATTCTGCTATACTATTATGAATATCTTATTGATTTACAATACAAGCTATCAGAATTTCATCTTACTTTTTGATCATATAAATACAATATAAATATCAGCAACTGCACCATATTTTTGCAATAAAATTGTTTGTTTTTTTTCCTCCTTCAGGATGAGCGCCATGTTATCCTTATACTGCATAAGCCATTAAAGCCTAATGTATCAAATATGATACTCAATAAAAACACATGCAAACTTTTTTTTTAACATGTATTTTTATAAATATTTATTCTAAAGGTCCAATAATTAAATCCATTTAAAAAGTTCTGTAAAGTTTGTAGAAGCAAGCAAGCTTTGAGGTAGTCAGCCGCGCTATACTGTGCTAAGTTATGACCATTGTATAGTCACCAGATTGCATCATATAATTTTATTTATTTTGGCTCTCAAAATTTGAAGGTGACCCCTCTCCCAGCATGTTCACAATCCCTCTCCCTCATTTCCTGCCACGGGGTTGGATAAACAAGCTTTGGCTCGTGTGGAACAGCTCTCCTTGGCCACAGCTAGCTCGTGCTACAATGGCATCCCAACAGCACTCCATCCATTCAGGGTCACACTTAGGTCACGCCCCCCCTATTGAGACATGTCAAGTGATGTATTTTTTTTGTGGCATGTTCATCTATTCTTTCTTTGTTACACCCATCCACCACATATGTATGTGTGCATGTGTTAACCACCACATAAGCAAATGCCATTTTTAGTTTGAGCTGTAGTCAACTTTGAATATCGGAAAGCCGTACTCTCTCCCTGAGCAGTAAGGGTGAATGAATGAGAGAGGATGTTCTCTCTCTGGGGCATCAGGACACCAGAACACACAAAGGTTTGTGCTGGGCCTCTAAAGCACACTATTATTTTGCATGGAATACATTTTGGGTTATCCGTTTTCCTGTGCATCGCCAAAAGTCTTCTTTATAAGTGCCTAGGCAGCATTTTAAGGCATCATGATGTGCTCCCAATTCGAATTGTTCCAAAATGCATCCAAGATATTCGCTTTGACCAAAATCCATGGCAGAATCATGTGTATCCTTTACTGAGAAAGCAATCCCAGAATGCATTGTGAGACTGCAGAGAAGCAAGAGAAATGTCAACTATGCTTGTTTACTTTGTTGCTAAAATTTTGGTGGAAGAAATAATTAATTAGAATTAGAATAAAACTGCAACATGCATTTGATTCCAACAGCTTTAGATAATTTTGATCATGTTGCTAAGCTAACTCCATGATTCCCTAAAGATTACAGGATGAAAGGTAGAATGAAAATTCTATTTTTGAAATACATGTTATAAATCTGTGAACAAATCATCTTGTGCATAGGTTTCTTTTTCTTTTTTTTCTTTTTTTCTTTTTTTTTTTATTGACCTCATAATGTGTGATCAAAATGTCATAACTGGACCTTCCAGTGAAAACGACTTCTCTCTGGTGACATATGCAAGACTTCTGCAATCATTTCATTTGCTTAAACCCACCCCTGTAAGCTCTCGTTCATCTGCCTCCATTTTTGAGTGTGACACATATCTTAACATCCAATGTATAGAACCAAGTCCCCGCCATACATTTTGTCTTTTTCAATAATCCCCTACAAGATGATCTGTTGTTACTTCCGTTTCACCTCGACTTTAAACACACTAATCTATAGCGCACATAAAAAATAGGCCAATTTTTAATGTTTCAATACTTTTAAGTATATTTATTATCAGTATTTCTGTTCCCTTGTCTGCAATCTTGGGTGGATTTTTAGTAGTAGTAGTAGTAGTAGTAGTAGTAGTAGTAGTAGTAGTAGTAGTAGTAGTCTTTTTACAGTAGTAGTAGTAGTAGTAGTAGTAGTAGTAGTAGTAGTAGTAGTCTTTTTACAGTGCAGATTGTGTCAAAGCAGCTTTACAGTGATAACTGGTAAATAATTTTGGCTCTTAAAGAAAATGGTGTCATTGACCAGCTTAAATTCATTAATGAATAATTCAGACATGTTACTCTTTTCACATAGTGATTTTTGCATACTATATAGTTTTAAAAAGTTAGCATATTTGGTTAGCATATATAAGTTAGCATATTTATTTTTAAAAAGTTAGCATATTTGGATGCCAGGTTTGTTTTCCACTGAGTTCATTGCAATGCTGCCTTCTGTTTCCCAAAAGAGGGGTTATATATGTTCCCTTAAAATGCTTCCCATAGACAGCTCTCTTGGGTTGCCTAAATGTAAGTCTACATAGGTCTCCAAGAAGGACAGATGTAGGACACATGACAGAACATACAGTGCACAATGCAGACATCAGGAAAGCTGAGTCAGTGCAGATAGAGGGAAGCAGTAAAGTCATCCGGTTTTGGGTGACTAAAAACAGACCGACTTGCTACTTCCTGAGGTTGTGAAGGGGCTGATGGAAGGGGGATCCCAAGTGTAGGTTTCTCACACATAATAATATAATATTCATCACCGTTTTAAATTCAGACTTCTATTGAATTGTTGAGAGTCACATTGTCTTATTTCATAACTCTCATATGGAAAAGCAGCACATCCTGTGGCTGTTTACTCTCTCAGCCTGTGCAATAGTATCTCCATGTGCATGTAAAGTCAAACACACTATACTCTATTAAACAAGAGCCATATTTGTGCAGGAAGCAGCTGAGGGGTTTGTGGCCACTTGTTTTTTCGGGTTTCCTTCTCCAGGGCTTCCGTGGTCCATTGTTTGTTCCAGTGTAGTCTGTGATCATTCCACCACAAGTAGGAAAACATTACTTCCACTGTGGCTCATTCAGAAGCAGATATGGATATCCTATTCCAATGTAGCAAGGTGTCCAGCATGCTGAGCCACAATTCATTATTTGGCTACTGTGTGTTTTGTCCTGCCCCAAAAAATAATGTATTTAATGGCCCAGTTGAATTTGTAAAAAAGACTTGTAATCAGATTTGAACTTGATTTAAATAGTTACTGGTTTGAATTAATCTAACAAGTCACTTACTGAGTTGGTCTGTCCGCCAGGCATTACTTTTGGCATTTACAACTCAAAATTAACCAAGAACTGTAGCATGATTGAGGCACATTCAGAATAGAGTTTTGTAATAATTATAATAAATATATATTTTGTTATATTAAAAAAAAAAAAAAAAAAAAAAAAAGGTTACCAAAAATAAACATTTTTGTTTAAGATTTTTATTTGTTTTCTCAATATTTAAAGAATTAAGTGGAATCAGAACCAACATGTTATTTAGATGTGATGGTGTCATACATTGTAAATGAATCACTTCTACAGAAAAGCTCTGTACTTTTAACAGCGTTGAGGCCCGGCTGTATTTTGGGTGTTCCTGCCCTCATGATCAGTTTTCCCTTTTATGTAGGACTACGGGTGGTAGGAACATACTATTTTCTGCCATGTGCATCATGTTGCGGATTTGGGCCTTACCACGACCTTAAGCCAAACTGAAATTACCGTTCAATCTCCTGTAGGTCGTGTGCTAAAGGACATTCCTCCTCCATTCATCATGAAGCTCTCATTTAGCTCCTGGTCACATGTGGATGCTTCAAGCCAACAGATTTCATCTTATGAGTCTTATGAGTCAACCATATTTGTTACGTCTCATGAGTCAGAGTGAAGTATACTGGAGAAAAGGTTCCCTTTTGTAGGGAAGACTTAGCAAACTGACCATTTCTATCTAAAAAAAATGTGATGATTGCACAGAGACATTTAACTGCAGATGTTCTCACTTTACTCTTAATTTCCTCTTTCTCCGTACATAGTGTGGCTCCAGGCGAAGCGTGAAGACATTTCGAAAAACATCTAATGATTCCCTGGCCTTTGAATGCAAACCAAAACTCAATTTTAGCTCAAAGTTGGATCAGGACAAATACCACACACGCATCTCCTCCCTTTTGTCATTGGAATAGTGCTTTTTTTTTTATTTTATTTTTTTTTATTGCTCTTTGTAGACTGAATGCGGAAGCCTAAAGAGTCCATTCATATTCAGATTTAAGGTATTCATATTCACATTGACCCGCCGCCACTTAAAGAGGTTTTGCGGTGCATGCTGGGACAGCCTAAAGCGTCCCGATGATCCAGATCTGCCACTCTGGCAAATTTCCTTCAATTGGACCCTGTCCCCTCCCATGTTTCTCTGTCAGGGTTTGGGTAATTGTATTATGCTTTTCTTTTGTTTGGGTCATGTCGAGCGTTTTGGCCACCTCACAAAGCTCAAACATCTGCTCTCTAGGCTGTGCACGTTTCTGCATTGATGTAATGCCCTGTGCCATTTCTGGCTCTCCTACTCTTCACTTTTCTTCTCCCAGACCTCCGCCCAGAGCCCAAACCAGCATCAGATGGACTCCATATTTTTGGGTTTGGTTCTCAAAGCAATTTGTAGAGTGTCAGTCTGTTCCATTCAAGATTTTGTTTGGAGTGTTAATATAATTAGCGATAAAGTGGACTGAAGTTTAATGATTTTCATATTTATTTGGATTGACATCAACTATTCTGTCTGTTCTGTATGAAGTTTATGCAAATTAGAAGTGACATGATATAGTGGCTACTATAGCTGTGGAATATAATCGTTTTTACGATGCATCACGATGCTGTGAACGATTCTGCATCAATGCATAAAAACCAAAGAATCTAATTTTTAAAAATTTAATTAATACATATTAATGTGCTTTTTTATTAAATAAATAAAGTAGGCTACTCATTATATATTAAATAGTTGCATATGTCCTTAGGAAGCAAAGTGCTTGCGTCTAAAAAGATCTTAACGCTTTACTCGCACTGACTGACTCACAATTGATTTCATTAGAGCTTAGCTTTAGCATGCCGCTAAGCTAACAATAGAAATAATCAATAGAACTATTTTTATCTATACTTTTGGTATTGAATTGTTTATAATGGAGCCCGCTTATAATCTCCTGCTTTTTCCACCATATTTGTGTTGTTGCTGTTGTTGTTGCTGTTGTTGCTGCTGTTGTTGTTGCTGCTGTTGTTGCTGTTGCTGTTGCTGTTGCTGTTGCTGCTGCTGCTGCTGTTGCTGCTGCTGCAACAAAAGTTACATACCATGCCGCTTTATGGTGCGGTCACTTTTACCTTTGTATGGTGAAATTATGCAGGCAAAATTCAGTTAATTAATAGTCATCCACACAGTCAGGAATTTTATGCGAGTAAAAATGTTTCCCCAATTGTATTTCACATCATATTCAAGTTTTTTAAGCTTTGAACACATGAATTCACAGCATTGACTAATATAAAGCTGCTTTGTTTGGAAGCGCCCTCTGAGTAAGTGGTGCTTCATGCATCGTTAAACTATTAAATATGGAAATTGTCCTCCTGTACCTGCAACAGTTTCGCTAATATGATAGAGCCTTTTGGATTTGACTATAATAAAGCATCATAGAAGGCAGCATAATCATCCTGCACACCTTTGGAACAGCCTATGATGCCTAAAAATGCTGTCTACGTAGGCAACTTGAAAGATTCTGAAGCCAACGTATTGCAATATGGTTATTGTTTGTATGGTGTCTTAAAGGATAACTTAACATTTTATTTGCATTATTTTTTGAGAGTTGAATAAGTCCTGACATGCCTTTGACTCATTTTAGGGCATTCCAGTGAAATTCTCAAGTTTCTGAATCTACGGCATGCCACCTCAGACAAGGCAGTTTTGTCATGGTCATTAAGAACATGCCTATCAATAAAGTATTACATCAATTCCGTTCAACCTTGGAACTCCTGATCATTGCACTGGAGTTTTTGTACACTATGACTATATGTGTACCACTATAGCACCTCGTGAACCTGACAAATACAGACTTAGAGGAGGGGAACTACATGCAGCATTTCCCTCACAATCAGACCTATTATTAGTGGTGGTTTTGGAAAATTCCTGAGTAATGATTGTTGAAAAGTACAGACTGTGAGGAAACTGGGAGGTAGAATGAAATGGGTTGAAATTAGCACTGTTTTTAGGCCAATTTATTTGGAGCTGATCACTCAGCCTGGATAGTGTCAGCCAATAGTGGACGTGTTCACGCCTAGTGTCTGCAGCAGCCAAAAACCTACTCATACAGCCTGTGCCATACAAATGTGAACTGACTGATGCTATTGTCTTTTCCTCTTCAAACAAATCATTTACAATTACATCACTGTTACAGAGCTTACTGGGTTATAGAATATGACCCACTTTTCTATTGTTTACTGTAGAATTTGTATAGAATGAATCTAATTACATTTTTAATTGAGAAGATATATCCTGTTTGTTTTCTATCAAGAAATTACATACAAAACAAATGTTGTCATACAAAAAGACTGTGTACACTAAGAAATTTTCGCAAGTGCTGTCAACTGCTGATGTGTCCGTCATTAAAAAGAAAATTTGATGCAAAAGAAGTTATTCAACAGACAGCTGGAGGGTTGTGACCAAAAATGGATCACAGGTCTGTTGTGGTAGAGTTGTTGTGCAGAGCAGAAAAAAAAAAAATGGTAAATGCAAATAATATAATACAACTAACCATATAATCATGCATGCAAAAAATACACTTTTTATTATGGCTTGAGCACAATGTGTTGTGCAGAGATTACTATATTTGTAGCTATTTAATGTATTACTTTTATGCAATATTATCAAGATGAATACATTTCAAAGTTTAATTGTAAGGACATTTTTGTTTACTTTTTACAAAAAAACCGTTTGAACTGTTTACTGTTTGAATATCAATTTTGGTACTGTCTTGGGTCACCACTTGGTGTCCCATGTAAAATCTGGGTCCTAAAGCAACACTATTTGAGATTCACTACTATAATCCATTTAAACATAAATGTGACCTATAAGGTTATGAACATATTAAATCCCTTGCGTGTGACGATCACTTGCAGTTTCCACCTCTAAACTGTGCGCTGCATGTCCTCTTATCAGAGCATATCAGAGAGTGTTCTCGATTTAGGGTCAGTATGATAATAATAGGTCTAGATGGTTGAAGTAAATTGCTGATACAGATTCAGCAGAACACTGAAGACAGATGCCTAATTGCAAATGAAAGATTTGATTTGCCGTTAAATTACCTTTTAAAGTTTGAATATTCTCTCTCTCTCTTTCAGCTTTGCTCTGGCAGATGAGGCCTACCGGTCCCTGCGGGATCAAGATAAAGACCAGTGTATTCTTATCACTGGAGAGAGTGGGGCAGGAAAGACGGGTAAGACTACTGAAAATACTTATACTTGAATCAAGCTATTCAGTAACAAATAACAGTAGTGATGCTGCTAACTTTACTTTTTTCAGTATTGTGATACTAACTGCTTTCTTGATATAGGATTTTGTAACTATGAAGTCATTTCCTGTTCCCTTGAGCTCATTCTTTTAATCCACTCATTCCTAAATTCTCTCTATTTAATCTCTTAAACAATGCCGTCAAAGGGTGATTCACCCATAATGCACTGTTGTTAACTTGCTCCTGTTACATTCTACAGTAGTTCCATTGCATTGTCATTTTTTGGTATAAGTAGAGAGTAGACTGTATGTCATAGACTCTGAATAGATCAACAGTAATATGCTGTAGTTATGCAAATGTAAAGTAATGGCTTGGATTAAATGTAGAGGATTAACTCTTCTTGTGTCAAACTGTTCATCTGGTGTTGGGAAACAGATTAAGATGTACAAATGGGTAACAGGTGCTATGTTCCTTATAATTTATGAGCCAATCATAAATGTATTTGATGTTTTCATTTGTCTCCCATTAAGTGTTTACATATGGTTACCATCTTATATTCTCCCTTTTGAGACATCACATAATTTTCATTTGTGTTTAGAATGGCAAATTGTTTAGAAATTCTGTGTAACAAATTTGTGCCTGCCTATCTGTCTTTAAAAAGGAACATTTGCTTAGAGAAAATAGAGATGATCAAGCTGTGAATGACTTAATCAACATGCATATTAAGTCAATAAATTAAATGATTATTAGTAAACATAAAATCCACACACTTTTATTGTAGTTTTTGAAGTGTTTGAAGTGTTCATCTGACAAGCAGGTGTAATATAGTTCTCTTTTGACTGAACTTTCGCTTGAGTTCTTTAAATGTCAGATCAAGTCTGTCATGTTAATTTGGAAGATGTTCTCTTGTTATTTTACAAATGCTGGAATTTAACCACAGCTGTTTAGCAGTGCAGAATTGGACTCCTCTTGTTTTAAAACGGCCATCTTACTGTGCCAACCATTCAAATACAGGATGTCCAACAGTCAAGGCAATGAGATAAATGGGGATTGTGGTAATCCACACACTACAGAGCAAGGGCTGATGAAAAACATTGACTGTTAGTCAAGGTGACTGTTAATTTCAAAATGCTCTTCTGTACTAATGAAAATCTACCACAGCTCAGGAATAAATTAAATTGGGCTCTCTTACTCAGTATTCAGGATCCATGCTTAAGCTATATGAAATGAGGTGTTATGGCATTATTTTCTATCTGCTTGATTATCACTCTATCTCTTTATGTATTATATTTGATCAAAATGTTTCATAGTTTAAGTCTTGTGAATTGAGCAGAGTCCAAAAATAGCCGTAAATCTCTAAAACATAAGTGGGCGTCCTTCCCTTCAGAAAACATTTCATATCAGCACTTCTGTGTGTAAGTCGCTGCTCTCATAGGTCCAGACATGGGAAAGTCATTAAGCGTCGAACAAGATAAATCTTAAACAGCCATTTGTGCCAAGTAGATTTAAATCATTTCATGTAAAAACTAAAACACAGTTTTAAACAAATAGTTTAAAATAATTTGGGCATGTTTCCACACTTTCACATGGTTTTTACGAAATGAACTAAAGCAAGTCATTTTAACCATTTTCCTTTATACATTCATTTTATTATATTTAAGACACACTGAAACTTTCGTTAATTCTGAACGAGGATACAAACAAATCACTGAATCAGTTTTAAATAGAATCATTTAAACAGGTAGTTTGAACTGATTCACAGAAATAAATGTAACTTACTATGAATCTAACCAACTTAAATGTTTTTATAGCTTCCCTATATTCATTTTTTTATTATTATTTTTTTAATGTAAGACATACTGGACGTTGATGCACAAGCATTCCTCTATATTTGAGTTGTTCTGTCATCTCTTCCTAATTAATAGCAACAGCTCGATGGGATGTTGAAGACTCTTTAAACATTTGATCTCATAGTTGGCTTTGAAGGAATGGGGGAGTTTGAATGGGAAAGGCGTTTGCTCCCTGTAGGATGGGCAGAGTTGATGTAAAAAGGGATTTTTGGGGGTGAGGTCTTGTCTAGAAGAAGGTGACCCCTGACCTCATTCTTCTGTGGTCTGTTTTTCAGAGGCCAGTAAGTTTGTGATGTCATACGTGGCGGCAGTGTGTGGGAAGGGCCAGGAGGTGAACAAAGTGAAGGAGCAGCTGCTTCAGTCCAATCCAGTGCTTGAGGGTGAGTTTTCCGTGTCTTCTGTTTTGTACCAATTGTCTTGTTCACACCTTTAGGATAATCAGTTCCCTTGTCTTGTCCCTTGTCTTAAAACATTCTTGAATGTACCAGGAGATCAGTTAAAGGGAAACTATGTGGCAGATCTTTCAGATTCCTGAAGGCAATTTTGAAAGCAGATGATTTGAGACCTACATGATATATATTTTCCCATAATCCCACCCCAACTAATGGGCCAAAAGCTCCCTGGTCCCTGTTGGCAATCAGACAGTTGTGTTTTTATGTGGGGCCATGAACAGGAAATGCCCATAAGCGGTGAGATGGAGATGGAGTAGGAATGCCCAGTGCTTCTTGGCAGCAGGACTCAGAGCAGAGCGAAGTCCCACATCTGTGAGAGTTTAGCTGCTGGAAGTAATGAGCCCCACACTGGGGGTCCTGCACATTTCCTGCTGCATGTTTCTCTATCATAGACTTTCTGTGTGTGTAGCTTATGCTATGAGATGGCGTTTAGAAGGAAAATGTATAAATTCGTTATATTTAATGTTGTAGTAATGAGGGACATGTTACACTTAAAAATAAAGGATCTTTATTGGCATCTATGGTTCCATGAATAACGTTTAACATCCATGGAATCTTTCCATTGCACACAAGGTTCTTTATAGTGGAAAAAGGTTCTTTAGATTTTCTTTAGTGTTTTTCACTAACAGAAAAAAAAATTATTTTAAGAACTGTTCACTCAAAAGTTCTTTGGGTTACCAAAAAATGGTATATCTATGGCATCACTGCGAAAACCCCCTTTTGGAACATTTATATTTAAGAGTGCTTAATGTTAGTTTCAGTAAAATCATATTCAAACACAAAATAGATCTGAAAGAAATGTGACGGTTCTTGTATGCAGAATTCCCATGGTCATGGAAAAATTTTATAATTTACCAGGCCTGGAAAAGTAATGGAAAATAAACAAATTCTAGAAAGACTCTGTACAGTTTCTATAGCGAAGATTATATTTTTCTAGTTATACTTCTGTTTTTTTATCATCTAGAACATGGTGGCAAAATTTTTGTCACTTTGTAACTCAGTCACTTTTGTAAAAGTCAATCGTTGTGCCATTTTCAAATTTCTCAACTTTTTGCAGTCTAGTCAAATATAATGTAATTATCAACTTCAATCTAATTTGATAATTATTTCAAACTTTATTTGTTACATTGTAAATGGAAGGTTGCATTGTGGGATACAGTATTCTGTGCAATGTGCTGTTTTGTATACTGCAAATGTACTGTAGTTGGTAATCTGAATGTTTCATGCATACAGAACATTTGCATACTGAATGCAGTATACATACTATGTACTGCAGTAATATATTAGTATTCTTTTCTAAATGTAGCCATTGTTTGTTTAATCTGAATGCGCAATAAAATTTTCATTTTTTTGGTGCCATCTTGAAGCTCAAACAGGCATGCCAATGGCAAGGCCGTGAGTTCAAATACCAGGGAATGCATGAATAGATAAAATGTAAACAGCAAATGCAATGAAAGTCACTTCAGATTAAAGTGTCTGCCAAATGTAAATTTCATTCATTGTCCATCACAGTTAACTAAAATACGCATATACTCATTTACTGATTATACTGTTTTATAATGGACACATTATTGATGGACGTGTGGAATTGCTCCTGTTTTATTTCAAATTTCTGACCGTTTAATTATTTTATGTTTTATCAATATGATGAAAGATAGCTGACATGATTCAGGATCATTTTTCCACCAGATGACATCAGTCAAAGTAGAAATGTAGTGCTGAATGAATATGGCATGACTAACTCACAACATGTTTTTCCTCTGCAGCTTTTGGGAACGCCAAAACCATGAGGAATGATAACTCGTCTCGATTTGTGAGTATCTCTTTCTTCTTCCAGGCAGAATATTTTACGACTGTTTTGATGCTGCTCCTCCCTCTAGCGCATGTTTGCTTTAGATTAGATCAACATGGACTTTTGATCAGTGATGTGAACACAGGCAAACAATTCTATTGCTTTCTGTCAGCCCACCCCCAAAGTGTTCTCTCTTATGCAATCCTTTTTCTGGGAGTTTGGTTTTGCTTTGTGTATACATTACAGTCTCCTTATGCAGTACCACTTTGCTTTGTGTTCTGCTTCTTATTGACTGACACATCTGGCCCTATTCTGACATGGCAACAGTAGAGCGATTGCTGTTTGTGCAGTGTTGCGGAAGCTACTCTGAAACTGCAATTTAACAAGCTACAAGCTACACTACAAGTTACTATCAAAAAGTAGGTTAGGGTTAGTTTGGGTTAGGGTTAGACTAAAATAACCCTAAATTGAAACTTGTTTTTTTACAATATACAATACAATGACATTGTATATTACAAATAACTCAATAATTGTTAATGAAGAATGTTATAAGTAAAGATTTGGGCTTTAAAACAACGTAATGCAGTGCAATTATGATTTCAAATATTGTTTTATTTTGTAAACTATCCAAAGACACACACAATACTCAAATATATATCAAATACACAATTCTTTTTTTGGTGAAGTTTCCCTACATGTGAGCTGCATCATGATCTCCATGAGGAATATCTTGTGATTGACACAAGGGATTATGTTTTGGACTCATTTCATTCGTGAGCATCTACTGTAAGTAATGATGTGCGATTTTTCCACAATCGGAGCATCTTTCATGAAGTTAGGAGCGAAAACATGACATAAATTCAGCAACCGTATATGATTTACATATGGATCTTGCGGGGGCTTCATGTATGAAAACTCGCTCAAGTTTAATCAAAGCCCAAAACAATTATGCTTGTTATATTCTACTCCATGAGACCTTTCAAATGACATATGACGCATGACTATATGAGTTTTTTGATGTTTTTGACACATTGCAGTACAAAAAAGTATTTCATAAATTGTGAAAATGTTGTGGTTTTTTTTTGTTTTTTTTGTTTTTATCAGCAAATAACTCAGCATTACTATGGAGTTAATCAAATTGGCTACATTTGTTGTAAAGTTCAGGCTCCAAGCTTTCAAATGACAACTATTTTGTTTTGATCAAGGCAGTAGTTTTGAAAAATGTTTTTTTTTGTTTTGTTTTTTTTTTTTTTTTGTAGCTAGGTGGCACCTGTGGGCGGTACACTCCAGTTTAGAGGGATTACTCGGCACTCATTTAGAGTCAAAATGGTTACATACATTAAAAAGCTGAGTTTCTAAGCTTTAAAATGATACCAAGAATAACACGAAGAATAACAAGATTATATTTGTGTTATTCTTGTAACAAGAATAACACATGATTTTGTGTTATTCATGTCAGTGGTTGCTTAGTAATTTGATTATGAATTTTTTCACCGGCGGTACACTTCGGGCTTAAAGGGTTAAGTTAGTAGCGTCGCCACTTGTAGTTAGCTACCCCCCAACACTGTTCGTGCGTACAGCGGGATTCAAACAGAACTCTGTGTAACCTCTCTGGCAACCACCTCCAGATGTCTTTGACTCTGCCAGAGTCTGTTCTGCTCATTTTTCTATGATTTCTTTCCTGTTGTCCACGAGGACAGACTCCCACAATGCCATTTAGCACAATTCACAAAGATTAGCACAGTTAAATATCTCCATTTATGCAAATATGTTTGCTGCTGCTGCTGCTCTTTGACAGTTTGGCTTTTTTTTTTTTTTTTTTTTTCAGCTGTCTATCTTGGCTTGACCACACTAAATAAACATATACTGAGCTATAGGTCAGACCACACGGCATTGTCCAGCATGTGCTTTCAGAGTTCAACAGAGTTGCTGTTTAATTTACATAACAGGGTAAACAGAACAGTGTTGAGTCAGTGTTGTTGTTGTTGCCATTCATTCTCATTTACTAGATCTAAATTTTAGTAATTTGTGGGTCGAAATGCACAAAAATTAGTTTGAGCACTCTTACTGCACCCCCAACACAAAGGCAGTTACATGATTATGATGCCTCCTAAGTTGTTTCATTTTGGATTTTAAAGGCAGCAGCGTATCGTTTGTCAAAGGCAATCCCGTAATGTATAGCGGCAAACAATAGATCCAAGATGGTTGCTCAGGTGAGAGAAATGTTGGTTATAAATATACTAAAAATGTATTCAGTTCCACAAAGAATAAATACATTAAAAAAAGTAAAAAAATAAAAAATAAAAATAGTTCATTATATTAGTTAATATGAACTAACAATGAACAATATTTCTAAAGCATTTATTTATTTTACACCGTGTCCACACCAGACGCGACCCTTGTAGCGTTGCATCGCGCCGTGCCGTGCTGTGCCGCAACAGCTACAAGCTGTCTTCACTGAACCCGACAAACCGACCGTGGCAAAGCACTTGGACTACACCAGAAATAGAATGAGGAATCCGCTTACTGTCGAGGATTTGTTATCGCGCTGCGCCTCATCACATCCAGTGTAGACAAGTTCTATTGTCTTTTGACACATTGTGCGCGTCCGGTGTAGACACGTTGTTAGTCTATGATAGTCTCACCATTTACTAATACATTTTTTAAAATCCAATTTAACATTTTGTTAATCTGTGAACTAATCTGAACAAACAATGAACAACTAGACTTTTACTATCTAATGTTAACAAAGATTAATAAATGCTTTAATAAATTGCTCATTGTTAGTTCATATTAGATAATGCATTAATTATTGTTACCAAATGAGACTTTATTGTAAAGTGTTACTGAAAAAATATACTTTAAAAGAATATACACTTACAGTACTTAAGTGTAAACAGTTTCGGACACTTAATTGCATTTTAATTAATTTATTTTAGTTTAATTTTTCTTATTAAATGCATTTACCTGAAGTAGAACTTAACTACATCTTTAAATAATTTCATTAGTTTTCTGTCTTTGTGATATTTTACACAAGCATTTATGGTAACCTTACATATACTTTAATGTAATTTCTATTAAAACGTGTATGTTATGTATTTAAATATATTTGTAATTACAAATTTGTAATGTTGCAATTTAGTACATTATGTATGTTATCTAAATTAAAATAATCATAACATCAAAATAAATGTACTTTGAAGAACAACAAAAGATTATTTAAACAATGATTTTAAAAACTAAAACTTTTAATTCGCAACATGCATCCATTTGTGTGGCACAAACAGTTGTAGACTATGTAGAAAAGTATAGATTAGTCACACCACCTTGGTTAGGATGCTGCCTTATAGATGGCATGTTAACACCTTAACATAAAAAAAATCATAATGTTTTGTATATCAAGTACCATTTTATCATATAATTTTTCAACAGCTCTCTGTTATAACTTTTCTCAAAGCAATTTTCAGCTGTTGCTTCCTGTGTTGGCTGAGGATTTTAGAGTTCTATAAGTGTATTCAGCAGCCTCTAAGGCAGTTTCCTTTTGAAGAGCTGTTGGATATAAATAAAGAGGGAAAAATTTTACTGGCTCCAGAGACACTGGGCTTACTGTTCCTTTCCCAAATAGTGTGCAGGGACAGAAAGACAAAAAAAGTTTATTTTACCATTACAGCAGAAGCAAAAAAAAAGCCTTTTCTCACACAGTAGTCCATTACTCCATTGCAAATCTATGTATGATTGGCAGCTTGTGTTATGAACAGGCCTGTGTTTGGAGAATTGACTGCGCTTAGAGGGAAAGTCTTTTTTTTTTTTTTTTTTTTAACCCATCTGCCTCACGGAAGGCTCAAATTTCAGCCCTATTTGCAGTGATCACTGCCCTCGTTGTCATGCGTCTTTTCCTACCATCAGAAACCACTAA
The DNA here is from genome assembly GCF_019924925.1 of Ctenopharyngodon idella. Classification (NCBI taxonomy): domain Eukaryota; kingdom Metazoa; phylum Chordata; class Actinopteri; order Cypriniformes; family Xenocyprididae; genus Ctenopharyngodon; species Ctenopharyngodon idella. Next base: position 29,159,510 of record NC_067228.1, read on the forward strand.
AGAGCCACGTGGTTCTCCACAGCAAGCCTGCCATTAGTACTAAAGCCCTTGATGCAGTGTCACCATAGGAGAAGGAAACACTTCTTAGACCTTAGCTTCTTGGTCATATCTTGTTTTGACTACATGAGAAGGCCATGTTAAACAACAATAAAGAACCATGTCATCAACTAACCCACCATGCACTTTTTATGTGACGTGCTAACAATTTCTTCTCTTTCTACAGGGAAAGTACATGGATATCGAGTTTGACTTCAAAGGAGACCCCCTTGGTGGAGTCATCAGTAATTGTGAGTATAATTATAAGGCAGAGACCATTGAGTATCCCTGTAATGATTCCCAAGAAGGAATAAAAGAATAGTTCACCCCAAATCTGTCATTATTTACTCACCCTCATGATGTTGATCCAAGCCTCCATGCTGTAATACAAAACGACGAAACCTTGAAAAATGTTCATGCAGCGCAGTGATAGTTTGTGACTCTAACCAGTTTTCCTCCTTCGGGCCAAACCGTTATGGTTGGCCCAGATCAGGCCCAACCACTATGGATATGGTTTCTTTTTCCACTGTAGGACTGATAATGAAGCTCTATGCAATGTAATACAAATCCATCAGTCATTGCCTTGGTAACGCAAGAGTTTACAGATTGTGTGAGATGTAAATAGTGACCATGTTATGGAGGATGATCAGATATTTATTTTAATTTTATCATTAACTTATGTCTAATTCACTCAAATAGTTTGCTTTGCCAGCTACAGAGAAACTGGTAGCCAGGTAACAGACAAGCGGCCAATCCTGAGTGGCGACGGTTAGCCAACCGTGATGAGAGTCCCGGGCCTAGGATGGTTTGTTTTCGTGCCGTGCCGTGCCATGCCGTACCAGGCTTATAAGTGGAAATACAACTGGAACCGTTCCTTTCCGTTCTTAGAACAGTTCGGCCTGGCAGTAGCAAAGTGACTTATGACTGTCAAGCTCCAAAATGTAAAAAACCACCACCATAAAACTATTCCAAATTACTTGTGTTATACAGTACAATTTTAAAAGATTTTTTTTTTTTTTTTTTTTTAGAAATTCTTTTATTCATCAAGAATGGAGTAAATTGATCTGACAATAGTTAAATTGTTACAAAAACTCTATTTCAAATAAATGTTTTTTTTTTGTTTGTTTTTTTACTTTCTATCAAAGAATCCTGAGGAAAAAAAAAAAAAAAGTATAATCATTTCCACAAAAATATTAAACAGCACAACTTTTTTCAACATTTTATAATAGTAAGGAATGTTTCTTTAGCACCAAGTAAGCATATTAGAATGATTTCTGAAGGATCATGTGACACTTAAGACTGGAGAAATGGCTGCTGAAAATTCAGTTTTGCCATTACAGGAATAAATGACATTTTATAATGTATTAAAATAGAAAAGAGTTGTTTTAAATTGTAATATTTCTTGACATTATTGTTTTTTTTTTGTTTTTTTTTTTGTTTTGTTTTTTTCCTGTATTTTTAATCAAGTAAATGCAAACTTGGTGAGCATAAGAGACTTCTTTGAAAAAGTGAAAAAAAATCCAAACATTTAAACGGTAGTATATATGGATTCAGAACACTTGGAATATTGTGCACAACTGCTTTTATGGTTGCTGTGGTTACCATGAACTTTGTTTTATGGAAAAGAACTGCATGAACATTCTTGAGAATTTCTCTTTTTGTGTTTTCTGAAAGAAAGTCATGTGGGTGTAAAGATGTCAGAGGGAGAATAAATAATGACAGATGTTTCATTTTTGGGCACCTATTTCTTTTAGTATTTTATACAAGTGGCCCTGTCTTTACTCTTGCTTCTAGCGTTGTGCATTTCATATACACACACCCCATCCAGAGTGTGTCCTTATTTTGTATCAGCATAGCAAGCAAATGGCTCCTGTAATATCCCCTTGAGCCTGGCTCTCTGCAAATTAAAATCCAGACCAGCAGTCTAGTTGGTTTGGCACACATACCCTTGACTGTTGAAGCCAGTGGTTCATTTAGCTCAAGGTTTTCTCATGCAATGGTTCATATATAGTCTCCAATTAATGGGTTGTTGAAATGATGAGGAATGGTCCCCAGCAAGACCTAAAATATGTACTTTCTTTAATACATTGATATGGATTTCAACATTAAATTTCAATTACACTTTCTTTTATATGTCAACTAACTTAATAAATAATTCCTGACATAACATAGTTAATTTATAAAGTGTAGAAACATTTATCTGGTCAAAATTGTGGGATTTTGCCACTGAAAAGTGACCTTAAAGTCTTTAAATAGAAACAAAAGCACTACCACTTGGCAATGAGAGATGATTAATCAACCTAACTTTATCCCATAGCAACTTCCTGTAACTGTTGACACAATTAGTCCATTTGCTCATTGATTTAAAGAGTTTGTAACCTACAGTACAGTATATAGTACAGCAGTTTGAGTAACTAGTCGATCAGTTAGTGTCACCATCCATGTGAGAAAATCAATCAATACTTCACTCATCACATACATGGGTGTCACTAGACCTAAATGACAAACAAATGACAACCTTTTTTTTTTTTCGTGCCGATATTTGAAACAACAAGGCTGACTTACTAACAGTTATGCCTTCAGCCCAGAACTAGCAATGTCTCTGTTCATGTATATGCACACAGCGTGACCTTCACCTGTTTCCAGTTATCTCTTATTTTGACTCCACAAACATTTACAGTGAAGTGAAACGTTGCATAAAAAACATACTGATAAAAAAATGAGAAATTTATTTATTCATTCATTTATTTATTATGATTGTTTTTATCTGACATGCATATTAACCTATTCACAGAGAGGAGTGTTTATTCCAATGGAGTCTTCTGTAAATACTAGGGCTTTTCCAGTCTCGCGTAGCCAGACCTTCAGACTGACGACAGCTTTCATTGGCCAAATACCACCCAGAGGCAGTCTGACTGGCATGTAAAGCAATCAATCAGAGTTTGTTTTATTCTGCATCATCTTTAGGGGCGTGAAACTGTAATATCGATGTCCTTACAATAACAGACCGGTGTGTAAAACTTTTAAACGTATTCGCAGAGTCTATGCTGCGAACTTTACTTACTTCACATACTTTTGAAAATTCAGTGTTTAGTTGATCCTGGTACGTGGTCATTGTCATAGCTGTAAACACAACGGCATTCTTCATCCACGAGGGGGGTTGGCGCCACGGCATCTTTGTGTCCAGGCGGACCGTTGAAGAACGCAACACACACGTCTCCCGGACATCCTGTAGAATTTAACCAATCAGATGACGACTTTAAAAAATCCTGAAGTGTTTCCAGTTAAGTGTGCCATATGCATCAGACTTTCAGCCAACGGTCTGTGGGCGTGAGACTAGGGCTTTTCACACTTAAAATGGTTAACCTTAGGTCATTCTAAACCCTGGGTAAATGGAATCTTGCTTCACGTTTCACGCTGCTTATAATTTCCTGGAGTTAACAATTAATCCTGGGTGTTCAGAAACTGATGTTTTATGTTGTACATACCTAAACCCTGGGTTCACGTTCTTATTTGCGTACTTGCTGTGTCATTTATTGGACGAGCACGACCTGTTTATATAAAAGCTCTAGCATTGCGCATCCTCATACATTGGCGACTGTACTATAAAGTTTTTCTCTAATTGCATGTTTGGACTATAAAGGTAAGAATGAAACGGTATCTTCACTCCAACTGACACGTTTTCCATCACTATTTGTCCTTTTCCTCATCAACTTCGAAACAACTGTTTATACAATGCGCTTTGTTTCTGTGTTTCGTGACTGTCCAAAGCACATGAATATGAGGTACAGAAGAGGCATGGAATCTACAAGACCCCTGAAGGTGTCCTCTGGTATCAGGCACCAAGGCATTAGCAGCAGTCCTATAGGTTGCGAGGTAGACCCGCCATGCATCGAACTTGTTAGTCCAGCACATCCTACAGATGTGGTTTAATAGGATTGACATGTTCACAGCAGAACATTGCCAAGAACAGTGCATCCGGGTGCCATTACTTCCCCAGGTAAACGGTGCACATGTGCATGGCTGTCCACAAGACGCAAAAGAAAACGGGACTCATCAGACCAGGTGAACAGCTTCCACTGCTCCAAGGTTCAGTTGTGACACTTGCATGCTCATTTTAGGACATTTTCGACGGTGGACACGGGTCATCATACACAGCCCAATATGCTTTAGAGTGCAATGCACTTTGTGTTTTGACACATTCCTCCCATAACCATCATTAATTTTGTGTGACTTGTGCCACTGTAGACCTTCTGCTGGCTCGGGCCAGACGGGATAGCCTACGTTGCATTGATGAGCCGTGAGCGCCCAACAACCTGTCACCGGTTTGTGGTTTGTCCCTCATTGGACCACTGTTGGTAAATTCTCACCACTGCTGACTGGAAGCAACCCACAAGCCTTGCTGTTTCAGAGATACTCTGACCCAGTTGCCTTGCCATAACAATTTTGGCCCTTGTCAAAGTTGCTCAGATCTTTATTCCCGTTTCTCCTGCATCCAACACATTGATTACGAGAACTGATTGTTTGCTTAACATCTTATCAACTTGAATATGTGGCCTTGTTAGGAGATAATCAATTCCCTTCATATTCACTTAATACAAAAAACAAGTATTATCAGAATTCAGTAATTCGTAGCTAATTCTGCATAGTATTTGTAGTTGTGCATATAAACAATGTTCCATGTCGTCTTCTCTCATACCAACTTAATAAATGTGGTTGATGATAATGTAATCAAGGCGTTGGGCTGATGCTGCTATTTTCTACTGGATGCACATCTGGATGGAGCGTGGGTGGTGTGACACATCCCTCCTCCTACAGATGAATATCTCCTGTGAGACTTCCTTTCTCAATCTGAATACAATGAACAATGAAAGCTTTGCCATGAATATCTAAATATTTATTCTTATGTAAACAGGAAAACACCTTTGTTTTCCACTAAAATAACTGGAGAGAATTGTCTGTAGCCAATAGAACAGTTTTATCATGTTAAATGATATGTCCGTATGATAGACTTTTTGCTTCCTGAAAGAAGGTGATTTTAACACAAAAACAAAACTGTATTTCACAACAAAATAAAATCAAATGATGTAATTTTTAAATCTTATTGCAAAAAATTAAAATATATACAAATATTTAATATGAAAAGTTGAAGTGTGAAGTGTAGGGAGACTCTGTTATTTGTAATACTTTATGGCAGTGGGCAGTCACTGATTTTTTTTTTTTTTTTTTTTTGATTCCATGATAACAGTGGATTCTCTGATTAGTGGATACAGTATAAAAGTAATATATAATATAAAAGTAAAAGAGTAATATTGTAAAATATTTTTACAATTACAAATGTGTATATACTGTATGTATGCTTCATAATTCTTTAAAAGACAAATTTATAACAAATTAAAGCTGCAAGCAGCGATGAAAGGGCCCTCGCACCCAGGCTAACTGCCACCCGGAGGCCTTAAGAAAACATTAACAGAGGGCGACATGCAAGTGTGTAATTATAGGAAAAATATGGCAAAGTCATTTTGATGTGCCACACTTCCTGCTGTCAGCAGGTGGCGCTATGACTAACTGAATATTGGCATATAGATGTCTTTAGGTCAGGACTCTTATCACACATGTGGAGTTTGGGGCAGATCGGACATTGTATGCCTGAGTTACAACAGCGTCCTCTTTCATGGCAAAACATCAAACTTTGTCAGGCCGCCACGGACACGCCCTTCAACGAAAACTCTAGATCTTCGCAATTTAACATCGCTAAGGCCTTAAGATTAGACTGACCAAATATGATGTTGATCTGGTTAAATCTCAATGATGAGTGTGCAAAGTTTCATGAGTTTTCGAGCATGTTTAGGCCCTCAAAAACGCAATTCATTTAGGAGAAGAAGAATTGACTGAGCAATTACAATAGGGTCCTCACACCATCGGTGCTCGGGCCCTAATAATGTTGTTGCAAATTATAAACCCATATAATAGATAAAAGTTAGGTTTATAATCTGCAATAATAACTGTTAATTATGGCTATAGTGTCATTAATTTATGAAGTTGAAAACATGTTGACTTGGCTTTTGCAGTAGTATATCATTGCTTGACAGCATTGTATCATGTTAGGCCTGTCTTTTAGGTTTAAACATTCTCGCCAAAACTTTCTATGGAGAAAATTGATGTTTTTTGTTTGTTTTTTACTTGGGGACAATGCCCCCAGCTGTTGTCATCTGTGGGTGCACATAATCTGTTTTGTGCTTTTGATATTTCTTTTCACAGATCTCTTGGAGAAATCTCGTGTGGTAAAGCAGCCCAGGGGCGAGAGGAATTTCCATGTCTTCTACCAGCTGCTTTCTGGAGCATCAGATGACATGCTCAGTAAGAGACTACTTAAATTTTATTTTGATTACGTGTGTATTCTGGATGCACTATCCATTCAGTGGCTTTTAGAACATAGTGAGGAAAAGACTGTACTAGATTGCACTAATAATTGCATTAAAGGTTGCATTAATAAAAGAGTACGCAATAACAGACTTTGATTTCAGGCATCTGGACAAAAATCCACATAGATTTAACATAATCTGATTGCAACTGGGTCTTATGGAATGACTGATACATAGACAGAAATCTTTGACAAAACCAAACACAGTAAAAGAGAAAGAGATTGACCACTCATAGAAAAACAAACGGGAGAAATTACAGTGCTCAGTTATCTAAGATGTTTGTTGAGTAGTAAATAATAATTAAAAATATATATTTTTATTATTATTACTTTATTACTATTAAAATAATATTTTATTATTATCAGGACCCACAAATATTCCCCCCATTTTATTTTTATACATTATATTTAACATTTTTATATATATATATATATATATATATATATATATATATATATAGTAGTTTAATGTAGTAATGTCACTGAAACTCCGTAAACTTTTTTTTTCCGAAAATTATTTCCTCAAGCAGTACTCGCGCATTCGTTGGATCTCTTGCACAGACAAGCCGCGCACACACAGACTTTCCCGGTGCTGGCTATGTCATGCCTCTCCCGCTATTAATGCACTATACATATAAGAATAAACCATCTAAACGTATGGAATAATCATACTACTAAAACTAAATGTGATATGGTGATTTAAATGATGTTTGCATTTTTACTTTGAGGAGTGCTGTACTGGCAGTGTGTATGCGCTTCAGATGATCAATGCAATCAATCACAGTTTATCATAAAGCCATCATGTCTATTCAGAAGACCTGGATTTGGATTAGACTACTCGTTTGATCATTTTTTTTCTATGCCTTTGACATTTTTTGGTTCTTTAAATGGAGGGACAGAAATCTCTGAGGTTTCATAAAATTATTTTCATTTGTGTTTGGAAGTTGAACGAAAATCTTATAGGTTTGAAACGACATGAGGGTGAGTACATGATGACAGAATTTACATTTTTGGGGTGAATTATACCTCATAAATACAGTAAGCTGTAGGGTTGTGCCGATGGCTGACCGACATTACGATGGAGAGACACCATCGTGATGCCACGCCCCTGCCCCCGCCCAGCTCTGCTGCAAGTCTTGCGAGTCGACACCATACTGTAAAAAATACATACACTAATCCAAGTCTCTTCTATAGACTATAGTTAACCTAAAATCATTGCAGGAAATGCTCTGTAAATTAAATTGAGAATATAACTAATGCATATATGCTATTTTAAATACTGTAGTCTATGCCAGAGACGTGACGTGTGTTAGTCTGTGAAAATACCGTGTCAGGCATTTGATCTTGACATTGTTAGAATCTTGTCTTTTTACATGTCTAACACTGTACATTTAACTTAAAATATTTAATTTTGTACAAGAAAACAGCCCTTATTAATGAATTATTAGTAGCCTATTGCAGGATAGGAGATTGTGCTCATTGTTACATAGCTCTGTGGCTATACTGCACTGAAGCGGTATAGCCACAAATAAATACCTTTAAAGACAATTTTCCTTGGCCATAATGTCAAATCAAATGAAAGAATGAACGTGATTCTGATAACACAAATTTATTAAAACACAGAAGAACAACAAAGAACAAGAATGCCATTGTATCAACTCTTTAAGTGGAAGGACACTACTTTTTTTTCCCCTCACGTGCAACCTATTGGAAAGCCCGGATGACGAAATTATAGTTTTTAAGAAGAAAAAAATATTTATGTAAAGAGATATATTAAAATAAAAAGTGCTTAAAAGTGCACAACTCTTCTTAACTGGAAGAAAGCTACTTTTTCCCCTTATGTGCAACCTATTGGAAAGCGCGGATGAGTCATTAGTTGGGTTAGTAAAATAACGAAATTATAGCTTTTAAGTAGAAAATAGTATTTATGTAAAGAAAATATATTAAAATAAAAAGTGCACAACTCTTCTTAAGTGGAAGGAAGCTACTTTTCCCCCCCTCACGTGCAACCTATTGGAAAGCACGGATGAGTCATTAGTTGGGTTAGTAAAAATAACGAAATTATAGGTTTTAAGTAGAAAAAAAAAAAAATTTGTAAAGAGATATATTAAAATAAAAAGTGCTTAAAAGTGCACAACTCTTTTTAAGTGGAAGAAAGCTACTTTTTTTTCCTTTACCTGCAACCTATAGGAAAGACCGGATGAGTCATTAGTTGGGAAATAAAATTAATAAAGTAAAATAACAAATAATAATTATATAATAACGAAAAATTAAAATACCCCCCGCCCGACAATATCATTGTCCATCGCGATGTTTTACTGTAAACATCGTCAACTGCCAATTTAGGGGACATCGCCCAACCCTAGTAAGCTGAGCCTTGGATAAAACTAACACTATATCACAAATCATATCGTTTACATCAACGATACATATCGTCTCGTTTTTATATTGCGATATCTCGATATAACGATGTATCGTTACAGCCCTATTGTCGAGTGAACTGAATTGCCTTAAAGGGCCCTATAATTGCATTTTTCTTTCAGAAAAACTGAAGCTGGACCGAGACTTCAGCAAATACAACTACCTTAGCTTGGATTCAGCAACAGTCAATGGATTGGATGATGCTGCCAGTTTCAGAACAGTCAGAGTAAGTTTGGTTTCAGTCCTACCCTACATACAGTAGCTGGTTCCTAAACACATTATAGCATGTGAATCATTGGTTCAGACTGGGATTAGCTCCGATCCATGGAACTCTGTATGATGAGAGGTTAGCAAAGCACCTTATCTCCTCAGCTTATCTGGATAATATCATCCTTTACCCCACTGAGGTGGAGTTTGATCTGAGCAAGACACTTTGCCTTGTGGCATTATGTAATTTGAGCTTCATTCAAGCCTCTACTTAAAGACAGGGAGGTTCATTTAAGGGGGAATTCCACCTGCTCTTAGCTGACTTGTGCAAATAGAAATCAGTGCTTCTGTTTTCCTGTCCTTCTCTTATGCATATTTATTGTTGTTAAAAGGGTCATGTAGCGCTTCACACTAAGATTATTTTCTGCTGGCATGGTTGAGACAGTAGTTCAGATTTTTGCTTCCCTTGGGCACCTGTCTGACTTTTTCATTACTAACTTTTATTACAGTATTGTTATTTTTAAACATATACTTTGTTTCATACATTGTGAAAGGTTTGCTAATAGCTGTCAGTTATGTAGTGGGTTAATTTATAGGGTGCAGTTAGTCATTGTTAAATAAACAGGGTGATTTTAGGATCCTGACGCAAAGCTGTATATAATTTCCTCTGCTGTTTAGAAGCATCTGGAATGTTTCAAAGACCGAACTGTTTAAAATCAAAGGATAATTATAATTTAAAAAATCTGCTACAGTTTGTAATGCTATTTTAATTACTTTAATTACTAATTTAGCAAATGGGTATAAAAGTATACTGCCATTCAAAATTTTGGTGTTGGTAAGATTTAATGTTTTTGAAAGAAGTCTCTTATATTCTAAAATGTAATTTATTTCTATGATGCAAAGGTGAAATTTTGGCTTTATTACTTATTAATAGTATTATTAATTTTGCCATCCTTATTGTGGAACCCTGTTCTCTGCTTGTCTTCTGGAAATGAGCGCAGAATGACTGTGTCCCAGCAAACAATGCGGCCCACATGAAACTGGTCGGAATTCAGCACTGTATCAGACAATACAGTGCAGTTCTGATGAACAATAGGTCTAAGCCAAGCTCCATGCTAACATCAGAACACCCTAACTCAGCATGTGCTGGGCCTCTGGCTTTGTCTTTTAACCCCTTGCTTAGGGAGTCAAATCCAATTAATTAGAAACATGCTTTTTTGCAGTGTGGACAGTTGTAGTTTATAAGGTTAAGCATAAATAAGGCTCTGTGTGTAGGAGACAGTAAACACTTCCATGAGGGAGGATGGTTGCTATTTATGCTAGGCTGTAAATAATATACAAAACTCAGCAGAACTTTCATTCTTAGAGACACGACATGCCTGTCTTATTAACATGAAAACACTATTGAAGAGTTTCTCCACTCTGTAAGGATAAAGTTGTTACCATTTATTTAGAGATAAAAGAAGTTATTGGTTTGTCATTCTCTTTGAGCTGCTTCATGTTTGAGCTCTTTACATCTCACTCACTGTTATCTCTGGCCTTTAGACCATCGACTTTGCCAATGAACTGCTTGCACGTTCATTATCAGCAATTCCATGACATTTCAAATGTAATTTATGGCTTTACAAGATCAAATATTAACACAAGCTATTGTAGAAGCACAAGAAACATGAGAAATCATAAGCTGCTGATGATTCTGTTGGTGAAATATTAAATATACTGTAAAAGTTTAATAATGTTACATATTTGTCTGCACACCCATACGATATTACGGTAAATCTCGGGTCATATTTTACCCCAACATCAAATCAAAATAAAGATGTATATATAAAAGAATAAATAAAAGGTATGTTTTGAGTTTGAGTGGAGAACATTTAATTTCCCTCAGATTCTCATTACCATAATGCAAAAGGTTTGGCATTCTTATTACCAAACTATATTTAGTAATTATTGTGCAATGAAATATTTTTTAATTTTATTTTTTATTTTTTTTATTTTTTGTATCATTAGAGAATCACCACTGAGAATGAGATTTCTCCATAGAGATGGAATGAGTAAAATATCCACATTAATTACAGTAATTCTTCTTCTTCTTCTAATAATAATAATAATAATAATACTAATTATTATTATTATTATTATATTTTCGGTAGTAAAGTAATTTGGGAAGTAATTTCGGAAGTAATTTGCTTATTGTCAAGGAAATGATGCCATGATGATAAAAATATTGGTCCTAAAAATGGTATTTATTTTCTTTAAAGTACAATTTCTTATTTCTTTCCTTTTTTTTAAGGTATTGAATGTAAAACAATTTATTATAGACCACCTCCAATGCTCAATCTGTTCTCTTTGACAGCCTGTGGTCTGATGGAAATTTCTGTCATGGTTTTTTTTCCCTAGATTGTTCAACACCCTCCGGCTGTCCATTAGAGGTGGTCATGGGCCAGTCAATCACTTAACAGAAGCCACCATATGTACTGCCATGTTAAATGTCCATCAGCAGACCACTATTGACTAAAAATATTTTCTCTTCTGTTTTCCCAGAATGCCATGCAAATTGTGGGCTTCATGGAGGATGAGGTTCAGTCAGTATTTGAGCTGGTGGCTGCTGTTCTCAAGCTGGGAAATATCGAGTTCAAACCAGAGTCTCGCGTCAACGGGTTTGATGAGAGTCGAGTCAAGGACAAGAACGGTGAGTTCTAGATTCTGTCAGAAAGCATCGCCTATCCAAAAACTTTTTTAAGAGATCTGGTTATTTATTGTACAACTGAAAGCTTACATTTTTTTTTAAACTTCTGATTTGTAAAAGAAAGTACACTTTCCAAGAAACTTTCAAGTGGACGGTCAAACATCCCAATCAGTATTAGACATAATGATGTAAACATTTGCTTGCATGGAAAATGAAATTAATATTAATTGTGAAACAACATGTACTGTAGTCTTGTATATAACAAGCCTTCATCTGCTCAACAGGTTGTTCACTACTGCCATCTATTGATATGTCAAGAGATATTTACAGTAATAGCTTGCAGTTGGTAGTATAGTAAATCAAGACCAACCACACGGGTAATTAACCAAATAACCCTTGCATCTTTTAGCATGCATGCATAAGCTAATGATAAAAGTGTTTTTGTAAAGCCAGATAAATGCCTCCTTGACTAATGCGTAGATATTATATTTTAATCAGTGACAGATGTGTCCTGTTACATGCTGGAATTAATCTAAAACCATTTTACAATTCCTCTATAATTATTTTACATTCAGTTTACCTGTGTTTAATGAACAAATGAAGGCAAAAAGGTCATGCAAAATAATGCTAAAACTTTTACAGGCCTAAAACATTCACTTTCCCATAAACATACAATGCAAATAAAAGTGTCACTAAAATGACCTTGCAACCAGTTGCTTAAAAACTAGTTTTTGTATTTTTCATATAATACAGTGACATTCATGCAGTTTTAAGTGTGACTTAAATTCTTAATCATCTAAATACTTATAATACTTAATACTAATACTTAATAGTCTAAATAATTTACATGGGAAAACAAAAAGTTTAAGCTAAAATTTTGCCAAAAAAAAAACGTCAACTAAAAGTCAACTAAATGTCAGTGTCAACAAATATGTCAACTACTCAAATACATGCACTTCATATGAGGGTTGTTCGTTACTGGTTGTTCTAGTAGTTTCATTTGGCCAGGACAATGGCTGGCCCAGACTAAACATCATAGTCTTATGTCAACACCTCCATTTACATGCTACAGCGTCTGGTTCGTCTGCTGCGCTCAAACCCATTAGCAGTAATGTGCTTTCCTCTGCCCTTTTGACCTGATAGCAATGGGCTGAAATGAGGCAGATTGAGCTGGTGTGGGATATGGGGGGTGGGTGGGGTGGGGGGGGGGGGTGTACCTGATGTTCAGATCCTCTCAAAAAAAGAAGCACTTTTAAAATACTCTTTAGCTTAAACTCCTTGAAAGGGGCTTAACATGAATCAGTCTAAACCTTGACCTCTAGACTCCAGGAGACAAGCATTTGATAAGAATTACTGTAGTTTTAAATTTTAAAGACATTATTACAGTAAATTGAGTTTTTTATTATTATTATTTAAGTCAGAGGATTTATGTTCATCTTTTACAATTGGCAAATTTGTTTAAATTACATAACACGCTGTCTAGTCTATCCATAAATAATTCTTTAATCTGATCTGCCTGGGTTTCTTTTGCATTTCCTGTCCCAGACCTCAAGGAGATGTGTGAGCTGCTGGGCATTGAACAGTCTGTGCTGGAGAGAGCGTTCAGCTTCCGTACAGTGGAGGCCAAGATGGAGAAGGTGTCCACCACACTCAATGTGGCTCAGGTCAGCACAAGCACCCTCCTTCTCTGTAGGTTGAGCTCCTTTTAAATGGTTGATTCTATATCTATATATATATATTCTCAGGAGCGTATTATTAAATTAAGCTTTAGGTAGTTTTAAAGAACAATAATACAAAAAAATATCAAAACAGCCTGTTTGGTGGATTTGCATTGGACATACAGTCAAAAATGATAAATCTATGGAATTTGATTGTAAGCTACAGTAAAATTGTTAACACAGTTTAAGACACAGCAGAACAGACAGAACAGCAGAACAGAGTGGATGCAGCTTGAGCTGTCTAGGAGGGGGCAAAGATTTTAGAAATTTAAATATTTGAAGAAAAAAAAAACAGTAAAAAAAAAAAAAAACTCTTAACTTTGTACAATAACACTATCGAGCCATCAACATAATTAGAAGTCGAAAGATATTACTGGCTAAACCTCATTAAAGGCTGCTGGAATCCATGTAAACCCAAAAGCTTGATTACTGCAATAATTGCATCTGAGTGAGGGGTCCAGTTAGCATCTTGTAATGTGTCCTTGGCGTAGCATCATGCTGTTTAGCCACTAACTCAAAATGCATTTTTGGTCAAAGTTAATTGTTAACAGGCCACAAGATGAGCCCAGAAACCTTCTTTTTTTTTTTTTTTTCAACTGTGATAATTTTGTTTTGTTGTTACATGTTGCAGCCATAAGACTTGGAGCAAGTTAAAGTTAAAAATGAATCAGTATCTTTCTGGACATTTATTGTAATTTGAGACTTGTCCCATTTTAGGCCTATTATGCCCGTGATGCTCTTGCCAAAAACCTGTACAGCCGACTGTTCAGCTGGCTGGTGAACCGAATCAATGAAAGCATTAAGGTATGTTTATCTGGATTTTCATTGAATCTTTGATGTTCACTGTAAAGGTGTGGTCACATTAAAAGGAAGTCCATTGTCTATTGACAGTATTGTAGTGAAGTACTGAATACAACTCACACAGAAGTCCCTTTTAAACAACAAAACTTTCTGTTGGTTAGCGTGGGAAATTTGAGTGACCTGTTGGAACTATTTCTATTGGACTACTGTCATGGCGAGCAACAGTTTGTTGAGCAAATTAGTTAAAGTTAATGGAACTGTTTGATTTGATGTGTTTATAGCTACCTACCTGCCACAGTGACACAAGAGTATTGTTTGTACAATGAGATCCTGCTGTTGCCATGTGCTGCATGGCCAAGTCTTGTTTTCCTTAGAATTGTGATCAATAACTCACTGTCTTCTTTTTTTGATCAGGCTCAAACCAAGAAACGGAAGAAAGTTATGGGAGTCCTGGATATTTACGGTTTTGAAATCTTTGAGGTAAGAGATTCGTTCTGGGATTTTGACACATGAATTTTTATAAGAGACGTAAGAGACCTAACACACTCAGACACCAAACAATTTTTGCATGTTGGTTAAAAAAGAAAAAAAAAAAGTGTCCTGCATTTCTGGGCTAACACACTTACTGTGCAACTCTACCATCGAACCACTTAATATTTATGCACAAAACTTGTGGAAAAGTCTGTCAGTTTAAACACAGAATTGTCCAAATGCATGCTGTTGTCCTAAATTATTTTTTTATGCTAATAATATGGCTATAATGACTTTATTGTTGTTGCCATACTAAATCTCACAAGTGTTTAACATAATACAGAGAACTACTTCACAGGCCCACACTGAGTCTGAACTATATATTTTTTGTTTATTAAGTCTGTTTAATACTTTTAGCAGCATACATTGCCATTAAATACATTCTGCTGAATTTCCAACCAAAAAGAGTGTGAAAAATGTCTGCATATTCAGTCTGGGCCTTCTAATTCACCTTTCAACCAATGGTTTTCATTTGTCCATTGCATGTGTTCTGATATCTGACTGTATCACTCTCTCCTGAATGTTGTTTATGTTGTTGTGGCCATGACGACAGGATGGAGTAAGTAGACCTGCGGAGGAAATCCTGTGGCAGTGTGCATGCTGCAATTTTTAGCACTTAATCCTAGTCTTAATTCAGCTCTTATTCAGCAGCATAAGCCACTGTTAGAGCAGAACCCTGAAGCACAGTGTTTCGTAGAAGTATTGGTATGCCCTGTACACTTGATGTTACAACATTAGCATAATTTATACCGTATTTAGAAGACCTTAATGTAACAGTTCAGCCAAAAAAGTACAATTGTCATTTATTTATTGACCTCAAGTGACCATGATGGGGTTTTTTTTGTTTGTTTGTTTTTTTTGGAGGGTGAAATAAAAATAACAATTGAATTTATTGGGTGAAGTATTTCTTTAAGCTTCACTGAAACCAACCAAAGAACTGCAGTGTTTTTGAGCTTTTTGGGCTGCAGAAAATGCAAGAGTTGTTGAGGTTATTCTTTGAACAGTTTTACTTCTTCAATTCTTGATGCTCTAAGAACACTGCCGCTCCAGGCTGTTGTGCCAGTGCACCCATTCAGGAAAGGCTGCCAAGATAAAATTGGCATTGACAAGTGAAACAATGAGCTGGTGCTTTACAGTGTGCCATATGCTGCTTTTTGGAAGTGATTTTTTTTTTTGGCTTTTCCTCATGCAAGGCCAGTGGTACTGATAATTGCAGTGGCTTTAGTTGCAGAGACTAACATACACTAGGATTGCTCTGAAGATTAAAAAAAAAAAAAACTGACTGAAGAGGAGTATTGTTAATTCCTGAGCCCCAGCATCATGGATAAATAGTACAATCCTAACCATTTATCATAAGCAAATGATCATAAAAATGTGTAGTACTGTTTCTTTAATTTAACAGTGGTGTTGGTTCACTGATTGGGGTTTAGCATGAGAAAGGGAAACGGTTAGTTTTTCTAACCATGTGTTGGTAACCCTAAAAGCATTTATAACAGATTACTGTGGGTGAAAAGTTTAAAGACTTCACCTCTATGAAAAGATGCAGATAAGATTATGCAGCCTTGATGTGTATTGTACCATGCCACGCCTTGTACTTTGCTTAATCTTAGCTATAAAGACCTGTTTTGTAAGAGCAAACTTTGTTCAGGGTTATTTTTGATGTGGCATACAAATTATTTCCTATGAATTTTTTAAGATGGCACCCCACAAAACGACTTGAAATAATTCTGTTTTGGTTGTAGGTGTTATGACATACGTTTTTGCCAAAAACCTATCGGAGATCCATCACATGCCAATTAAGAATGAATTAATAATGACAAATGCATGTGAATTTTCTCTCTGATTCCCCAGCACAGATTGCAGAGAGCCATTTTGGTAGCAAACCAGTGTGAAGTTTGCTGTAATAAGAGCATATGTAAGCATGCGTTATTACGCAGCTACAATGGGATGCCAACTTTTGTTAGAGATTTTTGTATTTTATTAGGGAAAACGATAAAAAATTAAAGATTTTCTAAAGAAGATTTTTGGTGGGTTTTTTTTTTTTTTTTTGTGACATTCCTCCCATTGAAAAAATCAAAAATCCAGCCTGTATTCAGCTTATAGAGGTTCCTAGAGGAAAGTGCTTAGTAAATATTGAGCGAATATTGCTGTATTAGTGAGCTGGTTTGCAGCGTGTTGTGTTGTAGATTGCAGTGTATTTTAATTTTCACAGTTATGATTTGGTGTACTGGTTCTCATTTAACCTTCTGTTCCTGCAGGACAACAGTTTTGAACAGTTCATCATCAACTACTGCAATGAGAAACTCCAGCAAATCTTCATCGAGCTTACTCTCCGCGAGGAGCAGGAGGAGTATGTCCGTGAGGTAGGCTACAACCTATCCGTGAAGACTTGTAGGAAATAGGGCTTGGCAATATTGTGTGTTTCTATGCGTTTCTGGGGTTATCACTGTCAATCATCACATTTTCAGATTCAGTCCTGCATTTAAATATGGTAGTCAATCCAGAACTTTGTAGTGTGTAGCTAGCAGCATGAAAAATAAAACAAATGGGTTATAAACAGAAAATCGAGCAAAGGGTGCTCCCATTATGATGGCTGAACTGAAAACATACTGTAGGATTGTGGGATATCGTAGGCAATCAATGGTGCATCCATGCTGCTTTCAAAGACTAACCCGATAAAAGCATCTGAGTAAATGAAATGTTACATAAACATTGAGTTTGAATGTTCCTTGATGACCTCCTACTTCCCTATACTGCTTGCAAAGGTAGCATTCCCGATCTTGGATACATCCATACTGTTTACTTAATTTTTTTTTTTTTTTTTTTTTTTTTTAAATAAGTGGTATACAGAGTTTTTTTGCACATTATTCATTAATGTAGTAAGCTAGTGTCCTCTTCCAAACAGACTCCGTTTACTGTTTGCTTCCTTCCATCAATTCCTCTCCTTTCGTGTTGTGATTGTGGGGACGGAAACGATCCCTCTCTCCAGTCAGGGTAAACACAATTGTCCCTGAAGAGCTTGGAGCTCTGTTTGCTTTCAGAACTCTTGAGTATGTGCCCTGACGCTGTTGTGACCCCTGCACTGTGATATTCCACTCTCTGGCTTCACTCCAGTAAAGTGCATGGGAAAATACCGCTGCTCTGGAGCCCGAGGAGGGATGCAGGGGTCTAGGGACCAGTCTGCCCCAATCCACATTCCCCATTCTTGAACCCTCCTCCTGCTTGCATCTACCTCCCAGTTTGAGGAGCTTTCACACAGTCCAATTAGCCCACAGCTATTTTCCAGCTTGTTAATCCAGTGTGGCCTTGACTGGCTAGATTTGATGTTTAAATCTGTTGAGTTCCATAATTCTCTAATGGGCCAATCTGCACTCCAGACCCTAAATATCATAGTCAAGTCACCTTTATTTATATATCGCTTTATACAATACAGATTGTTTCAAAACTGCTGTAAATCTGCTCTAAAAACAAAATAGTAAACAGTCATTATTCGGTTGAAATCAGTTCAGTGTTTCAACTGAATAATGACCAGACGAACAAACATTTCTAACAACAGATAGAAAGTGTCATGAAATTGAACAGCATGAACATCAAGCCAATGTATACATGGCTGAACTGCATACCATCATAGAGATCATTGTTGTGTTTATGACAGTTTTGTTGGCAATTAATTAGCATAAATAGCTTTGATTTAGCTTTTTTGTTTTTAATCTCTCTTCAGTGCAAGTCATTTATCTACATTGAACATATATCTAAAATGCATTATTTTCTTTTCAAGCTTTGTAAACAAACATTCCAAATGAATGATAGAATGGCTGAATTAAAATTTACATAGCACATATGGTACTTGGTAATGTTTAATGTTAACTGCATCTATTATTATTAATGATATTAGTAATATTATTATTAATGTTAATATGAATAATTATTAATGTTAATATTGTTCTTGTTGTAATATGTCATTTAGTTTAATAACCTATTCATCTGGTTATCTTCAATTAGACATTATTAAATTTGCTATTAGATAAAATTTAGACGGTTAAGTAATAATCATGACAGGACTACTCCTTAGTGTTATTGGATATTTCTTGTTTACCTGTTCAAGTAAATCTTGTCTGTATCTTTCCTAAACCAATCAGGTTTGTTTGTTGACTCTACAGGATTAAGCTTAAGTCGGTATTCTAGGAATATTTCTCTGTAGAAAGTAAAAACTGATTACTATTTTTGTCTACAGGGTATCGAGTGGACCAACATTGAGTATTTCAACAACGCCATCATATGTGACCTCATCGAGAATGTGAGTCTGTTTCTGACAGTAGTTTTACAAATATTGCAGACATCAATCTGAGACAATTTGTTACTGTGTGTCTTTGTTACTGTGATCCTAAGTATCTTTTCAATGTAGACCTCATGAAAAATACTTGCAAAAATTGCATACACCTTATTTTGCAACACGGAAGCTAATGCATGAGACTTCCAATGTGTTAGCTGCAATAGGTAAATAACTACATTATATAAATGGTTAATTTTGTCAGTTTTAAGAAGGAGACTATCATAAAGATGCTCTCAAAGCTTACAGACGTGTTTAAAACGCAACTTTAATATAGATGTATTTAATCTGATAACCATAATTTGTTTTCAGAACAAGAATGGGATTTTGGCCATGTTGGATGAGGAGTGTTTGAGGCCAGGCACAGTGACAGATGAGACTTTCCTGGACAAGCTGAACACTGTGTGTGCTGAACATCAGCATTTTGAGAGCAGACTGAGCAAAAACTCCAAATTCCTCACAGACCACAGCCTGCCACACAACTGCTTCCGCATCCAGCACTATGCTGGAAAGGTGAGACCATAAACAGCTTCCCTATTTTTCAAAATTACTCTCACTCTCTCTCCTTTTTTTTTTTTTTGAGCTTTACATACAAGGCGATAGAAATGTGCATCACATGCTCACAATACTCTTTACATAAAATGTTGTACATTTTTACATAAAAGTTTATGAAACAAAGACATGATTGCCACATGCTGTATGACCCACCTATGATTTATGGTGTGAATAGTGAACTTTGAACTTTTCATAGCATTCTTCTGCTTAATGTGAAGAAGATCTCTGATTTGACAATGTAGATAGGCATCACTTATTGCAGGTTAAATAGTGTTCTTAAAGTAACAGCTGTTCGGTATAACCCACATGCAACACTATTCTATGGAGTTGCATTGATGGTGTTAAATTTTAATATCTAGATCTACAAAAGCAATCATACATCCCATCCATTCCAAAATTGGCTACAGTGAAATATGATACATGCCCTTAATACATACAAAGTTAGGTGATCATAGCGATAAAAAGTTATAGCTGTTCAAAGTGAGGAAATCTATTACTGATTTTTGGAGAAGCCAGAGGGATCCAGCATTCACAAATCTGAGAGTTTACTTGGACAAAAAAGAAGTGTGTTAAGAAGAGTTATTTAATGTAGTATTCTGTATGTACAGGTGCTGTATCGGGTGGAGGGATTTGTGGATAAAAACAATGACCTCCTCTACAGAGATTTATCCCAGGCCATGTACAAAGCCAATCACAGCCTGATAAAGCTTCTCTTTCCTGAGGGAAACCCAGCTAAAGTGAACCTTAAGCGGCCCCCCACAGCTGGTTTCCAGTTCAGAGCCTCAGTGGGAACACTCATGAAGAACCTGCTGACCAAGAACCCCAACTATATCAGGTAACGATCACAAACCTTCTGACACTGATATTATTATGACATAGACGTAATGGAACATTAAATTGTATTGTTTTTTATGGATTATCATTTTAATTAAACAATAGAGCTTAAAGCAAATAATTTATAAAATGTCTTGTTTATTTAGAAACATTTAATATATTTGCACTTTCCAAAATTGCTTGCCTAGCACTAAATTAAACACATCAGAACCTAATATGGTGAATCTCATCCGAAAATCAAGAATCAATTTTGTGTAAAGAAAGTGAAGCATATTTTAGGATTACTGTTGTTAAACAGCATTAATTATAGGTGGTATGACAAATATTACCATGGTTTATTATAATGTATTTAATGAGAATTTAGGTGGATATGTTCTTATTTATTTTGAAAATGACACAATGGAAAAAATCTTACTGATCCTGAAAAAACAGTTTTTAGTATGATTAATTATACTATAATTATAGTTACAGTAATTTTTATTTTATTTTTTTAATGTATCTATATGGTTTGTATTTATTTCAGTTTTAGTTGTAGTTATTTAGAAGTAAAGTTGTCAATGTCATTTTTTGCAAATAGCGTATTTTTCAGTTGTTTTTTCTAGTAACATTTATTTGTTTTTATTTTTAGTTAACTATAATAACCCCGCTAAAAATAGCAAGGGTTTTTTCCTCCTGAAATAAAATTAAGGGTGAGAATTGATCTGGACATGTTCTCTTGACAGGTTTCTGAAAATTCTCCCAATAATTGGAGAATATTTTTTCATGTCTGTGCTCTTCAGGTGCATCAAACCCAATGACAAGAAAGCAGCCCACATTTTCACAGACTCACTGGTGTGTCACCAGGTGCGCTACTTGGGTCTGATGGAGAATGTACGCGTAAGAAGGGCTGGTTATGCTTTCCGCCAGGTCTATGAGTCTTGCCTCGAGCGCTACAAGATGCTCTGCAGGCAGACCTGGCCCCACTGGAGGGGCCCAGCCAGGTTAGACCACCACTCAAGAATCCCATACAAGTCTTGTGGTTTTGATTTGTTTAAGAACTCTTCTGCAGGCTTGTTGTTGTTTTTTTTTTTCCCTGAACATGTTGTTCAGCTGATGTCATTATATTGTCATCACATTTGAGATTAAGCAGGTCTTTCAATGGCTGTACCTCCACATGCATATGACCTTTTTTATACTCGTTTGTAGATATTTAAACATGCTGTTTCTTGTCTTAAAACTCCCTTCACGCTTTATAAGTTTAACATCACCTGGCTACAGAAAAGCAGACCTCTTTCAAAATATACTTGTATCTGATGGTAAACATGCCAGGACAGAATTGGCCCTTATAACTGTCACCTCTGGACACAGAGTCATTTCACTGAATTGTCTGATAGGAGAATCTAGTGTTCATGGAGATTTGGGCTTGCACATCTTATCATGTTATCTTTCATTGGAATGTTATCATCGTCTCTATGCCGACAGTGGCTAGACTTTGTTTTAATTTTCATTCAGATCACTCAGACACTGTTTGTTATCTCTGATGTGGTGCATTTTTATGTGCTAAATCATACTGTTCACCTTTACTTTGTTTTATTGTCTCCTTGCTTTGTTATTGACTGGATTGTTGTTTAACAGAATCTGTTCAGTGATGTGCCTGAATATACAGTGGGGTCCCAAAGTCTGAGACATTTCTTTTCTTTTTAAACCTGGACATAAATGTCAGTAAAGTCTTTGTAAAATGTAAACCAAGGTTATGATGTAAATGATGAAATACAGATTCTACGCTATTTGTGATATTGATCATGTGTAGATCTAGTAGAGTGTGTCGAGCCAATGTCAGCTCAAGTGTTGCTCTTATTAAAACCAAAGAGGGGCATACCAAATACTAGAAATTTGGGGAAATTTTTCTCAAATTGTTAATTTAGGAGCGATTTAGTTTCGGACATTTGGACCCACCGTATATGCTTTTTGTGAATAGACTGGTTGACTGACAGTTGGTGGCCTGTTTATTATCAGGGAGGGTGTCGAGGTTCTCCTGACAGATCTGCAGGTTCCTGCAGAGGAGTTCGCCTATGGTCGTTCGAAAATCTTCATCAGGAACCCCAGAACGGTGAGTTACTGCCCATTGAGTTCATTGAGTGTGATTTGATGCAGTTACACAGAAGATGGCACTCTCCATGTGAGAAAAATGTAACATTAGCCAGCAGAATATATTATTTGGCTCAATTCCACTTCCAACATGGCGAAAGGCTTGGATTTGTACAGTTGATATGAAAAATCAAAAGGCCAATGCAAGTGTTACGTATGATCTCTCAAGGGTTTTATAAAGCTTTTCAAACAGGAAGTCATGTTCCTTCAGGCTTCTCTCATATAATTAGTAGCAATCGCCCTCATGAAAGAAACGCAAACAGGCAGTCACACACATGGTTTCACTTATCCCCCCTCCACTGTTTGTCAGTTTGCATGGGAAACGAGACTCCAGCTGAGAAATTCCAGAGGAGCCCATGAAACCCCTGCACTGAAGCCTAGGTGTCAATACTTGCATGTATTTCCAAATCCAGTCACTTCAATAGTAATTTGCACGATCGGGAGTTCCAATGAGGGTGAAAAGATTTCGCTCTTCAAGTTGGTCTCGTGAATTTACTGTGTTGACCAACAGAAAGCTGCTTGGTTTAGCTTCTGTGTGAGCTGTGCTTTATATATAGCTTCACTATTGACAGACAAAAGACCTTTTTTGCCCACAAAATCTCGTTGAATGGTGCACCTTTACTCCTGGTTTGTGAACCTGTTTAGACTGATTTGTTGATTTCAACAGGAGCAGTCTAGTTTTGTGTTTTTCGCTGTTGGCCTCTGACATTGCCAGTTCCTGTTTCAAGAAAACCCAGCAGCTTTAAGTCAAGTCAAGTCACCTTTATTTTATGTAGTGCTTTATACAGATACAGATTGTTTCAAAGCAGCTTTACAGTGATAAACAGGAAAGTAATGATTCAATGATGCAAACATGGTTCAATTCTGTTGTAAAGCAGCTCTAAAAAGAAAAGTTTCATTGTTCAGCTGAAGTCAGTTCAGTGTTGATGGCAAGAAGGAACGCAAACTTCAAGTGACAGAATGGAATAAAAAAAAACTTTGGGAGAAGCCAGGCTCAGTCATGGGACCAGTTCTCCTCTGGCTAAACAAAGCAACATGGTGTGGTTTAATTCCAGGCTGCATCACAAGATGTGGATTAGTATCAATCAAAATATTTAATCCAGTTCCTTCTACTTGAAGGTCGGATTCATCACGCTGGTTATGGAGAAGATGGCCATCAGGGTCTGTCCAGAGGACTTTTCTGGTTCTCGTGGTCTTTGCTGAGGATCTGTGCTGATGGCTGTCAAGTAGATAATGTCTTCACAGAGGATTGGCTAGTTGACATGGCATGCTGGCATTCAGGGCTGCATTGTCGTTGTATCAGGTCCACCATCTGGATCCGGCTAACTATGTAATCTTGGGATAAGAATGAGACAGACAGACTAATATTAGCATAAATTCCATTCTGCTTACGATGTAACAAGTACATCGGATGTTGTGGGAAGTGTTCCCTGTTCCGTTTGATCTACTTTATGCAGCCTAACAGTTCTTTAATGGATTTGAATTTATAGAAATGTGATAGTGTGTATGCTAAGTTAAAGAGATGTGTTTTTAATCTGGATTTAAACTGACAAGAGTGCAGTCGATTTTGATATTCTAGGTATTATCAGCTAGCCAGAATTTTGAGACTGCAATAGACGTGAAGGACTATAAGGAACTAAACCATGTAGAGTTTTGTAAGTAATTAGCAAGATTGGAATATGGAGCAAATGCAGTGTTGACGGAACTGGGCTAATATGGTCATACTTCCTGGTTCTAGTAAGAACTCTAGCTGCTGCGTTTTGGACCAGCTGGAGTTTTAAGTGTGCAGGGAAACCACCCAGTAAAGCATTACAATAATCTAGCCTTGAGGTCATGAACAAACTTTTCTGCATAAGAGCATTTTTTTTTTTTTTAGGGTCAGATTTTTAAGATGGGAGGAAATGCAGTTTTACAAATTCTAGAAATGTGGCTTTTAAATGGAAGATTGCTATCAAATAACACACCCAGATTCCTAACTGACGACAAAGACGTAACAGAGCAACTATCAAGTGTTAGACGGTATTCTAGGCTATTACATGAGGTTTTTGGTCCAATAATTAAAACTCTATTTTTTCAGAATTTAGTAGTAGGAAATTACTACTAATTTCTAATTACATCCAATTTTTTTTATCAGCATTCCGTAAATTTTGTAAATTGGTATGTTTCATCAGGCCACAAAGAAATATAGAGCTGAGTATCATTAGCGTAACAGTGAAAACTAATGCCATGCTTCCTAATGATATCTCCCAAGGGTAGCATGCACAGTATGAAAAGCAACAATCCTAGTACTGAGCCTTGTGGTACTCCAAACTGAACTTGTGATTGATCTGATACCTCATCATTAACTGCTACAAATTAATTGATAACAGTCATATAAGTATGATTTGAATCATGCCAGTGCAAGGTGGGAAAGGTTTGGCCGACTCTGTCAATAACTATTTAATACCAGAGGATGCTGGTCCCACTATGGCTGGAATTTATTTTGCTGGCCTTGGCTATCATCATGTGGTCTAACAAATATTCTCTCTATCAGCTCTCACGGCTTTATCCTTGGAAATTTGATCATGTACATCTTAATTTTGCTCGCATTGTGTACAAATCTGATTTGTTTTTCAAATCTGATCTTGTTCAAATCTGAGACAATGCTATCATTTTGCAAGTGATGAAATCTGATCCGTTCATTCAGACATCAGACATTTATCTACATCAGTTGCTATAGTAATGCCATCCAGCCATCAGTGCAATTCCAGCAGCTGAGAGTATGGAAAGAGAACATTATAAACATTTTTTTTTTTGTTTTTCTGCCTTGGCACATGTCCATCATGACATCTCAGGGCAGTGCTGCGGTGTGTCAGCAGTGAAGGAAGTTTTACGCATTCATGCATATGTTGTTTAAACCTGCTCATTCAGGATCCCTCTGTCATTCACTGCCGAATACATAAGCCACAAGTTAGTGTGAACAAATTAAGGCACTGTTGACACTACTGCACTTTGTCTGTGATGTTACTGTCATGTTGCACCCCTAATGATGGAGGAAAAAAAAAAATGGTTTTATTTACTTTCCAAAATATTGATGTGGTTTTTGTCAGGTTTGCAAAAATCTGATTTTATTATCTTGTTTTTTGGTGTGTTTTTGTGTATTGTTTTTGTTTTGTTTTCCAGATTAACAACTAAGCATTTGAGTCACATTTGCCAAAAATATCAGATTTTTCCTGCCTGCCTAAAAAGCCTCTAATATATGTTTTATGTTGTTACTGATGTAATTTTTCTTCAGCTATTCTTCTTGGAAGAGAAGAGAAGGCAGTGCCTAGAGGACTTGGCAGCACTCATCCAGAAGATCTACCGTGGCTGGAAGTGCCGCACTCACTTTCTCCTGTTGAAGAAGAGCCAGGTGGTGGTGTCTGCTTGGTACAGAAGATTTGCGGTGCGCTCCATTTACTACGCCTTCCATAGAAAACATTGATTGTTTTTCAGTATGATTCATTGTTTCACTGGGATCAGAGGCAGATTTTTTTATCTCATGATTGCTGTTGCTTGTTTTTTGATTGCAGCAACAAAAGAAGTACCAGAAGATCAGGTGCTCTGCTTTAGTGGTTCAGTCATTCATCCGTGGATGGAAGGTAGGTTTCTGGTATACTGCATGTCCTTTCCTTTAGCAAACAAAGGCCACGTTCACATAACAGCAGAATACGATTGTCAATCTTGTATTTGAGTCCTTAATACTGTTATGTTCACACACAGTTCAGTTATTTAGGGGAGTGACAACCACATTCCAAGCTTACACCTGTAAATTTTTAGGACTCAAAACCGCATTCTAGGAAAACCCGCACTGTGTGAATGGAACTGGTCTGGACAACTACTTGTCACGTCATACAGTGCAAGAGAGATTCTCTGCACTGCACAAATGCATGTCTACCATGTGTTGTGGGTTTTAGTCTATTTTTCGCTTTCAGTAGCTTAAAGCGATTGAGATATGAGCTGTGCATCATCTAAAAGTTTTAGATCCAGTTTTCTGGAGCTGCTCCCATCAGTTTTGTGTTTTTCGTTCGACTCAAATGCTCCGCTCTCTCCACCCAAATATAAAAGCTTCTGCCAGGTAATGAAGATCTGACGTATGAACTCGCGGCTCGATGGGACTCTTGTATCAAAAGTGATAAGACTTTTCTGTTTTGTGGATGTCGCCATCTTTGATATTACATAGGTGTCGCTATGGTTATTGGTAAGAGAATACGGGCTTGATTTCCCGTTGCACATTTATACAGACAGTATTCGAGACACTACTGTAAGTTGCTGTTTGAATGTGACATTTCAAGATTCACACCTTTAAATAAATGCGGTTGTCAATCCCAAAATCTTGACAGTGTGAATGTAGCCAAAAGTTCTTTCCCCACTATGTAACGGTGGCCCTTTTCACAGGCCCGGAAGCTTCTGCGTGAACTGAAACACAAGAAGCGGTGCGAAGAGGCCGTCACGACTATTTCAGCCTACTGGCATGGAACTCAGGTACTGAACACAGTTTCTCTATGAATAAGGAGGTGAAATGGTAAATTGTGGGGTTAGATTTTCAACACTGGAGCTTCTTCACTGCTTTTGCCTGTTTTTTTTTCTCTAGTCCTAATTTCACTTCTGCTTTTGATGCAACTTACTCTTTTCAATTACTCTTTCCTTGTCATATTTCTGACTTTAACCTTTGCCACCCTGTCTCTGCTTCCACGTGGCCCTCCTCGGCTAACATCCGTAGGCTCGCTGGGAACTGCAACGTCTTAAGGAGGAGGCACGGAATAAACATGCCGTGTCTGTCATTTGGGCAGCTTGGCTTGGAACTAAGGTATTTAACAAGCCTGCCAAACGAAGTCATGCCCCATCCCGCCTCACCTCACTGTTAATGACATACCTTTTGTTTGCATTTGACTAACTGTTTTATCTTGTTGGTAATGGAAAGATGGGAAATAATGGGTAAATAGGCCTACTAACATTGTTCATTTGCTGACATCAAGTTGAAACATCTGCTCTCAGAATTTGAAATATGAAGTTGAGTTGCATGTATTAATCTTATGTTCTTAAAACCTAACCCTTTTTTTCCAACTTCTATTTTATACCCCTTAACAATATTCAAATGTTTTATAACTCCTTTATTTATTTGCATTTTGGAACTTATATGTTTCTCCTTTCATGATTTGAAGATTTCAAGACTGTACTGAAATCTCCAAGTTGATTTTGGTCTTAAGACCTTTGGTCTTCTGCACTTTCTTACCTTTATAATCTTTGAAGACTTTATATCAACAACCTCAGTTTCAGTCAGAGCTGATTGCCAGAGTTGAGCAAAATTCAACATTTAAAAGTTTTGAATTTGAGCATTGGCCACACCCCAATTATGAATTATAAGTACAGTTTAAAGAAATTTACTGAATTGTAATTCAAAGAAGTTCAACACACTCAACAGAGGAATTTAATTAGTCCAACACAACAATGCAAGTGTTGAAACAAATCATGAATAATTTGAGTCCCCATGGCATGGGTCAATTTAGACATTTCAATGTTACATTTAATAGGACTGATGAGCAAGAGTCATAAGTTCAAGTACAAACCCGATTCCAAAAAGGTTGGGACACTGTGCAAATTGTGAATAAAAAAGGAATGCAATAATTTACAAATCTCATAAACTTATATTTTATTCACAATAGAATATAGATAACATATCAAATGTTGAAAGTGAGACATTTTGAAATGTCATGCCAAATATTGGCTCATTTTGGATTTCATGAGAGCTACACATTCCAAAAAAGTTGGGACAGGTAGCAATAAGAGGCCAGAAAAGTTAAATGTACATATAAGGAACAGCTGGAGGACCAATTTGCAACTTATTAGGTCAATCGGCAACATGATTGGGTATAAAAAGAGCCTCTCAGAGTGGCAGTGTCTCTCAGAAGTCAAGATGGGCAGAGGATCACCAATTCCCCCAATGCTGCGGCAAAAAATAGTGGAGCAATATCAGAAAGGAGTTTCTCAGAGGAAAAATTGCAAAGAGTTTGAAGTTATCATCATCTACAGTGCATAATATCATCCAAAGATTCAGAGAATCTGGAACAATCTCTGTGCGTAAGGGTCAAGGCCGGAAAACCATATTGGATGCCCGTGATCTTCGGGCCCTTAGACGGCACTGCATCACATACAGGAATGCTACTGTAATGGAAATCACAACATGGGCTCAGGAATACTTCCAGAAAACATTGTCGGTGAACACAATCCATCGTGCCATTCGCCGTTGCCGGCTAAAACTCTATAGGTCAAAAAAGAAGCCATATCTAAACATGATCCAGAAGCGCAGGCGTTTTCTCTGGGCCAAGGCTCATTTAAAATGGACTGTGGCAAATTGGAAAATTGTTCGGTGGTCAGACGAATCAAAATTTGAAGTTCTTTTTGGAAAACTGGGACGCCATGTCATCCGGACTAAAGAGGACAAGGACAAGTTGCAAGTTGTTATCAGCGCTCAGTTCAGAAGCCTGCATCTCTGATGGTATGGGGTTGCATGAGTGCGTGTGGCATGGGCAGCTTACACATCTGGAAAGGCACCATCAATGCTGAAAGGTATATCCAAGTTCTAGAACAACATATGCTCCCATCCAAACGTCGTCTCTTTCAGGGAAGACCTTGCATTTTCCAACATGACAATGCCAGACCACATACTGCATCAATTACAACATCATGGCTGCGTAGAAGAAGGATCCGGGTACTGAAATGGCCAGCCTGCAGTCCAGATCTTTCACCCATAGAAAACATTTGGCGCATCATAAAGAGGAAGATGCGACAAAGAAGACCTAAGACAGTTGAGCAACTAGAAGCCTGTATTAGACAAGAATGGGGCAACATTCATATTCCTAAACTTGAGCAACTTGTCTCCTCAGTCCCCAGACGTTTGCAGACTGTTATAAAAAGAAGAGGGGATGCCACACAGTGGTAAACATGTCCTTGTCCCAACTTTTTTGAGATGTGTTGATGCCATGAAATTTAAAATCAACTTATTTTTCCCTTAAAATGATACATTTTCTCAGTTTAAACATTTGATATGTCATCTATGTTGTATTCTGAATAAAATATTGAAATTTGAAACTTCCACATCATTGCATTCCTTTTTTAATCACAGTTTGTACAGTGTCCCAACTTCTTTGGAATCGGGTTTGTACATTACTTTAGTTCAAATACAATGAAATTTTTACTGATTTACAACACTGATTTAAAACACTCTTCTGTCTCAACATCTGTTTAATATTTTTGCACCCTCTTTTCCTCCGTTTTCTTAAAAAAAAAAAAAAAAAAAAAAAAAAAAAAAAAAACACCACATTGGATAGGCTCGAAGAGAACTGCGGCGCTTAAAGCATGAAGCTTGCAGTAAACAGGCCGTGTCTGTCATTTGGGCCTGCTGGCAAGGAACTAAGGTATTCACCACTATGTCTGTGTGCCATTCCATCATCCATTTGACCCATCTCACACCTCCATATGTATGTGAGCTGGACCGGATCATGACCCTTCTTCCCTGAGCTCATCCCATATGTTATGCATGCTGATACATTCAGGGCTTTATTATCACTTTATTATAGCTCATTGTACGAAATTAGATGAATGGAATGGCAGAGGATGGGAGCAGAGAGAGTATGGTTGGCGGGTATTACATTGGGGGCAGAACCGAATGCGATCTTTTAAGCTTCTTTTCTTTGACTGCCGATGGATTAAAGCTCATCCAGACGGGCACCCTGCAGAGCTGGCCGATTCCCACGCAGCAGGCTGGCATCACAGCCAGCTGACCTCTGTCCTTACCAAATGCACCATTTTATTAACCTGATCCCTAAGAGTGAGTCTGGACCCTCTGTGTTTGGTCATATCTTGCAATATTCAGTGAATTTCGCAATAGTTTACAGCTTACTATACAGCTTGATAAATTGCAAAACCTTTAAAACAATAAATTATCAATTTAATGTAAATTAACTATAATATGCAAGTTTTAGAACCCATCTGCACTGCGAACGAGTGCTGTGACATGTCAAAACTGCCTGCTGTGTCACCATTTATTATAAGAAGAATGTTCTGATTGACTGAGTAACCTCATTGCAGGCTGGATGTAGATTTGATCCTATAGATGAGAAAAGTAATCTCATTCCATCCACAAGCCCGTGTGAACTCCTCTTTGCATGTTGGAATTGCATTGCACTGCACTGCTGTTCTCCCACTCCATCTGAGTGGCCTTTGCCGCCTTGAGGTTGATGTGGCTTGTTTTATTGTGTGTTTGTGTTGTGTGTGCCTTAAGACAACAGTTGCACTCTTGCTTTCTTTTTATTGCTCTTTTTCCCTTGTTCTCGCTCATGTTTAGTTAACCCCATGAAAAGAAATGTGCTCTTCGCAGGAAAACCTCAATAATGTCCATCTGTCTTAACCAACAGCAAACACAGAATGTCTTTACCAGCTGGTAATGGGATGCAGTTTTGTGTGACGTGGACCTGGTGCTGCTTCTTTGCGCTCCGCTTTTTTCAGTTGATTCCCTCCTTTCTGCATTCATGCCCTTCTCCCTGTTTCACAGGCACGTAGAGAGCTCAAGCGCTTGAAGGAGGAAGCCAGGCGTAAGCACGCCATCGCTGTCATTTGGGCCTACTGGTTGGGACTAAAGGTATCTTCCAACCATCGGTACTTGCCAGGCATTGAAATGAGTGGGAAGCATGCACATAACCTGCCTCTAAGTGTCACTTAACCAGCTGCTCTGCTATGTACTAACAATATAATCTGACCCCATAGTTCAGTTCCACAGGTCCATTAGCATCCAAGTCAGTGACATACATAAGTGTTGTCATAAGCAAGGATGAAGTGTTAAAAAACATGCCACAAGGCTTTAGATACTGCATGTGTCTCCAGAAAGCAGAATCAGATCTGTTCTCATAATCCATGGCTTTATAAAAGCTTCATCTGGATAGATGCTTTTCCCTTCTGTTCTCCTAAAGACTGGCACTGTGCAAAATAGCTGTTAGCATGAGTCTGTGGAGGCTGCCTGATGATACTGCTGTCTTTCTGTCATGGGCTGTTCCAAGGTCAATGGGTGTTCAGGGTGTACCGCAGACATCTGCGGATGTGTATGGGCCGTCCTTTGAAATACTGGGATTTAAAAAACGCATAGTTCTGGTCCTGGATAGTGATTTGTCAATACAGCGTTCTAGTTATTTTTAAATACATGATTTAGCAACAGCTATTATGCAAAACACCTGCGCAACAGTGATATCAACTATTAAACTTATATTACCTGTCAGACTATAACTTCTTGCAGAAAGATGAGAGGCACTTAAAGTCCCCCTGAAGTCAATAATTTTATCCCTTAAAACTCATCTACAAGTTGATGTATCAGAATGGTAATGCGTTTTATGTATGGCTCTTTACAACATCAAGTCACATAATGGTTATTAATATGATTAGCCTTTTTTCTTGACTACGGTATTAAACAGCTAATAATGTTGCAAATGTTACACAAACTATGTTCCCGTTCGCCATCTCAGTCTGCCTTCTAAAAATCAGTGTCCTTAGAAACGCTTTGAACAACTTAGAACGTCAGTGGAGAAAGGCATATAGTTCATAACATTGTAATATGCATCATATACATAATTCATAATTATCATAATCATCCATTATATTGCTAACTGAACATGATTTTTCATATCAACAGAAAAATATACCGGGATAACCAGGCTTCTCTTGAGACCGCTTCAGAGCGGTCATAGTTAATGATATGCTAAAGCCCGCCGACACGTTGACGTGGTTGGTTACAAGGTTGTTTGTGACGTAAGAAACACCAGCGATTTCAAACAGTGTTTTTGAAACTGTCTTTGGTTCATTGCAGCTTTAAGGAGAAAATACTCAGCAATGGTGTTGATTAATGATTTTGCACATGGTTTGTCTTAAAGCATATTAGAAGCACCACACAGACATTATAAACAACCTTAAAAACTTGATTTTCATCACAGGGGGTCTTTAATGAATTTAACAAAAATGCTTTCATAAAATTCTGTATCCTTAATACAGTACATGGCCAACTATTTAATCAACCATGTTTGTGTGTTTTTTTTTTTTGTTTTTGTTTTTTTTATATACTGTTTTTTAAATTATATTTGCTCATAAATAGCCATTTCTACCCGATAAAATATTACAGAGCTTGTTAGAAAATGCGTGTGTGTATATATATATATTTATTTATTTAAATATGGAGGGAATCTCTGACCAAAGCAGACCAAAACACAGTTTCTGCAGGACAGGCCAATGTGAGCTTTCACTCAAAATAATCTACAGGTTATGCCCGGCTTTATGCCAGTAGCCGGGCTTGCGAGATGTAATTCAGACAGAGCAGAATGGCATGAATTTATCAATGACAAAAATGAGTAGACATGAAAACTTTGCCCCAGTAGATCAACAGACAGCCATGTTTTCGATCTGTTGCTGTGTGCCTGTCTTGTCTGCTGTCTGCATGCTGCTCCTAATATACTGTTTGCTTTTATTAAAGGCCTTTCTTGTGTTTTGTTTACACTGTTTTTGTTTGTTTTAACTGTTTTGCTGTCATTATTGGTTTTGTTTTTGTGTCTGGTTTTAGGGGTGACATCAAACTTTCAAGTTCTGTGAAATGGTTATTGTGTACAGAAGTATGACTGTGGATCTCTCATGATTTCACAGTTCTCTCATCTTTGCTTTCCAGTGTGCTGCTTTTTTAGGTGTTAAGACACTGTTTGTCCTGAACCACTTGTCTGTCCAGATAGTCCTGTGCCATCCCTGCTGTCATCACAAGACTTGGTCAATACAAAAAAATTGACTATTTGAACCCACTTTTTCACAGGTCCGTCGGGAATACAGGAAGTTCTTCAGAGCTAATGCTGGCAAGAAGATCTATGACTTCACCATTCAGAGAATTGTAAGTGACTTAAAGTGCCCCTATTATGGCTTTTTGAAAATTACCTTTCATGTAGTGTGTAACATAGCTGAATGAAAACATCCTGCAAAGTGTTAAATCTGAAAGTGCACCGTATATATAGTTATTGTCTCTCAAAAGTAAGAGTCGACTCTGAGTCAAACGAGTCACAACGACTTCACAACGAAACATTAACAAATTGCCTGCCCACTTATTGTGCGTGCAGGCGCCAGGGAAAATTTTATTTTTTCAACAATACCACAGCAGTACAATCTTTTGTTGTGTTCCCGTCATTTTACTGACGACTGCTTCTCAAACCTCGGGGAGTTTAACGCAGGATTCACAAAACACTTGGTCTTAAAATATGAATCAATGCCCAGTTTATTTGGACCAGCTTGCTCTTCTGACTCTCAACCTGTAAGTATGATTAATAATTGATGTTTATATTTTCTAGCGATCGTTCAAAATTCATAGTTTTGTATGTTATGTTGTATACCGTACACCCTAGTCTGTATGTTTCCTGCTAACTGGCTAACTCACGTTTCTGTAGTTCTGCTATTCAGATGTGGGTCCAATATTGTCTAAAAATGTGTCAATTAAAGCAGCTTGTCTGTCTTATTACTTGGAGTAATGATCAAGGATGGAGCATGACTTTTGTTTACAAAGTGTAATGCATTATCAGCTAGTTAGCAGTTTACAACATACTTGTGGGCCCGGTTAGCTTACATAACTGTAAAACAAAACTTTTTTTTTTTTTTTTTTTTTCTTCGTTATTACAGTAGAGTGGAGCTCTCTCTGTATTGTAATAGGATGTTAAGATGCTAGTCTGCGCTAACTAGTTGAAGTATTCTCTCTGTAAACAGTAAACACCCATTGTAATGTCAAACAATGATATAGACATTTTTCTTTGTTAATAGTTATGACGAAAAAGTCTGTGTACACATCTGGCCGAAATGTTTATCTTATGTTAGAGGATTTCAGCTTCACTGGCATTCTGATACAGTTCCCCCAGGTGCACCTACATAAAGTATAACAGTGACGCTGCTATTGCTTCTTATAAATAAGAAAACTAAGGTGACACTTACCATAGACAAACATCCTACTCCAGTCGTCGATGCTATCTTTTCTGTTCATACATTGTATACAATGTCTTGCGAATTAATAGCTGTCATTCAGTTATGGCAATGGGCGCGCAGTAGACCAGTAACAAAGGATTGGGCCATCTGACCAATCAGAGCAATGTAAGCTCACGGAAAGGAGGGGTTTAGAGAGACTTTGAACTGCTTCTAATGAATCGTTTATGAGGTGAAATTCATTGAGGTGAAATTAAATGTATATTATGAGAAAACGAAAGTGTTTTTTGACCTTGCATGCATGTAAACCTGTTGTAGGAGACTCCCAAAACAATATTAGGAACCTTAATGGGGCACTTTAAGATTTAACTAATATTTCTTACTAGTCACCTAGTTATCCAGAAAAGTAGTCTTACTTGTTGGTAAGCCAATGTTTACCTTATGATTTGCCACAAGCTGTACAATGTTAAGTATTTACTATTTGTGGCAAGTCCAATAGTCCTTTGATGGAGAACATTGTTTGCTTATACTTGGTAAAGCCAAAGTGCTTCTGCTTATTTATTTATTTATTTTTTTTCACTTTTATTCCGTATATATTTGGATGTAAGCAGCTATATCAAGCTAATAACAGCAGAAAGAGGAATTCTTTACCTGTTGAGTCCTTGTATAGAACAAGTGCAAATTAACTAAATTAAACATTTAGTTGACTTCATGTGACCCAACGCAGTGTAAGAAATAAATAATAAAACTAGTTGGTGCTACCCCTAGGAAATGGTTTCCTACATTTTCTCTATTTCGTCATTTTTCAGAGAAGAAAGAAAATACTCCCATAAGGGACTGATGTAAGTTTTTGTCTACAGATGCAAAAGTACTTCCTTGGCTTGAAGAAGACGATGCCTTCCATGTCACCGATTGATAAGAGCTGGCCAGCTCGGCCCTACGGTTTCCTGGATGGGACACATCAAGAGCTCAGGAGGGTTTTCCATCTGTGGAGGGTCTGTGTCATTAGACAACTCTGTATATATAATATGAACTGATAAGACCTTTGTCATGTCAATTTTAAATGAATAATAATCTAACCATCTATCCTCATGGTGTCCTTCCTATTAGTGTAAGAAATACCGCAGCCAGTTCACAGAGGAGAAGAAGGCTACCTATGAGGAGAAGCTTGCAGCTAGTGAACTCTTCAAAGATAAGAAGGCCTTGTATCCTAGCAGGTAGGAAAAAGGCAGTTCACCTACGTTCCTTTATGTAATTTACCTACAGAAAACATGTATCTGCCGTGCCGCAATTTATTGCAATGTGATGTCCTCTGCTTTACAGTGTGGGGCAGCCTTTCAAAGGAGACTATGTGGAGATAACCAAAAACCCAAAGTACCAGAAGCTAAATAGCTTGGTAGAGGATAAAGTTCTTCTTGCAGATGTGGTCAGTAAAATCAACCGTGCCAATGGCAAGGTGAGTACAAGTAGCCCTGTGCCGATAAAATTAGCCTTACAACAGATAAATGACTGACAGCCCAAATAGCCAATCAAATTGCTATGCTGATAAGCCTTATCTTTCATTTTTCAGTCAAACTTACTATACTGTCTGTGGCATACAGAGCCTTTTTTGCCAAATTTCCATCATTATGGTAAAAAGGTGTTATGGTACATGTAATTTAGATACTAGGTATCAAGAGAGGCTAGTAGTCACAAAACCAGCAAGTAATCTTGAAAAATGCAAGTATTGGATTAGACTCTGCTTACAAATCTACAAATTTTGAATGATCGTCCAAAAGCAAAATATCTGTACATTTGCACAAAGGAAAAAAGGACAAGTAGAATACTGTATGGCGGATGTTTTTAGAAAACTTTTTAAATATCGCTTGACATTCTTTGACATTTGTCCAGTTTCATGGAAAAGGCTTAAGCATAGTCCCAGTCTAAAATGCATGTTTGAGCTGTCTGAAATGAAAGCAACTTGCACTGACATATATTAAATTATGTCAGTGCCATTGTTTTGGCTCAAGATGCACATCACCAGTAATGTTTTTTCTAAGGTGCATTTATAAAAGGTACTTAAATGTTCTAATTGAACTAAGACATAATCCTGGTTTAATCTAAGCCTTGTCCGTGAAACCGGGCCATAGACGTTCATTTTACAGTTATGTGGTTTGTTTTCTCCATTAAATATAAAGACTGCATACATGCAGCCAAAGTTAACTTTATTTTAAAACACACACAAACAAAACATTTACCTGTTTGCATCTGCAGAAAGTGCCTATTACTTTTTTTTTTTTTTTTTTTCCTTCCCCCCCATGTAAACTGTCTGACTTTAATATTTGGGTAAATTTTCCCCTTTTTATTTCACTATGAAATAACTTATTCCAAAGTCATCAGATTGCAACATTATTTTGTTTGATGTTCCCACCCTTGAAAAGGCTATCATGAGGTCAAGTGAGGTCATTTTCATCCTTTCCGTCTAAACTTTACATTTAAAATCTACTGATTGATTTCTTAGGGAGCTCCAAGAATTTTCCTCCTGACCAAGAAGAGCTTGGTTCTGGCCGATCAGAAGACGGGCCAGGTAAAGGCCAGTGTTCCCCTGCTGGACCTCAGCAGTGTTTCTGTGAGCACACAGAGCGATGGCTTTTTCGCCCTTAAGCTCAAAGAGGTACAACATACAACAACTCATCTCACATAAGGGCACCATGTGAGTCAGGATCACTACTGACCATGCTCTCTCTTTAGGGTGCTATGTCTGCAGCCAAAGGTGACTTCCTGCTAAGCAGCGACCGACTGATTGAGATTATCACCAAACTTCATCGCACCGGTGCAGCTTCAGCTGACAGGAACCAGATCAATATCGATATTTCAGATGAGTAAGTGTCCAACATCTCTGTGCATCTTATTTCCTTTTTATCATTCTTGTAACTTTTCTCTCTCCCTTTCAGGTTCTTAGTGCAGTTCAAACAGGACAAAGTGTGTGTAAAATTCATCCAGGGTACACCAAAGAATGGCAATGGTGTTGCCTGCAAGCGTAAAAACAACCGTCTTCTGGAAGTGTCCGTTCCTTCACCATAAGGAGTGATCAGCTCAGCCCATTGCAGGGGTGTCATCTCTGAGATTCTTCACCCTCCCCCAACCCCATAATGATCATGCAATTATGTTGATCCTGTCATTGTCATTTCTGATTCTATAGTCAAATTAGCAGTTTTTTGGCACCTAAAGATTTTACTGTTCCCCTGTTTTAATGGTTAGGTGGAAGTCCATTGTTCTCTCTTCCTAATTCTTGGGAATTAGCCTTAAATTAAAATAACAATGAAAACCATTATGATTTCAACTAGATGCTTTCTGCCCGACATTGGCAGAAGATTATCTTGGTGAATCTCACCTCATGCTTTGCTCAACTAATTTTAGTTGGCATGCTCTGGGTGAAACTATGTAAATGGATATGCTGAAAGGTTTTGTTGAGCTCTTAGAAAGAAGCTGAAAAGCTACAACATTTATGATTGCACTTTTTCACTGGGGTGGTGGTCAGGAAAGACTGGTTTCTTGATGTTTATTTTTCTGTTCTATTCTCATCTTGTTTCTCTAGTGCAGAACAGTAATTTATTTGAAAAATACTCATCTGACTTTTGCCAAATGATAAGGCATTTTGCGATCCAAATTCTTGTGCCATTTAGCTGTTCCTCCCTAGGAGAAAGACATTATTTTGTAGACGTTATATTGCAGACACTTTATTTATAAGCCAAATGATTCAGTTTCATGGTAAATGCCAAACAATATCATTTAAATCCTGCTTTTTAGTATGTATTATGTTCATCAATGCTTACTTTATTTTTTACATACATTAAATTATCATGAAAACCACTTCCTCACAATTTTAATGTCACTGAAATGCAGTGTACTATTCCTACATTGTTCATATATATTCATGCAGTTCATCATTTGAATTCACAGGACCTAAAGACCGTCCACAGCCTGCATTTATAATGGAATCCCCAATGCTCTAAAGATCTCCCATAAAAAGTAGGCACAACATTTATATATATGTGGAAATGTCTCCATGCAGCAGGAAGACTTGATTCTTACATCTGGGATTACTTAGACCGGTAGTCAAGACAGTTTGTTAGCGCTCATTTCAGAAGGCCTCGTAGAAGTAAAGCTGACACTAATAACCTGAACGCTAAAGCCCTGGCTGGTACGATCTTTGCTAAGTCCGCTTCAGTGAGTCCCTTTACTTAAAGCTGCATGTACATGAGCTGTAGAACTTGTGTGGACCTTGTATGGAAGGAGGCTAATAATAGTAGGTGGTATTTGTTGTCCTATAGCTGTATCTTGGCAAAATCTATATGCTTTTTTGCCACTGGAATGTGGGCTGCATCATTTTATTTTTGGCTTGCTCACATATGCTAATAATAAATGCAGTGTTTTTCTTAAGGTCTGACCCACATGGTTTTTTTGGGGGTTTTTTTTTGGTTTTTTTTGGAGTGCAAGCAGCAATGCATTCGTTGGATGCAAGGCCCACGGTGTACTCTGTATATGCCGTTCACCAAGATTGTGGATGATACTTTTTTCAGTCGTATTTAATGTGATATTTTCTCACAGTTTTAGTGGACTTTTTGTACTCCTGAACTTCTGAAGACAAGGCCCGCCAAAATAACTAACTCTGCTTCTGCTTCAGTTCCACTATGCTTAAGTTTAGTAACTTAGTATGCACTAAGTTTAGGGGAGGGGGTTATATTCCTCTTCAGTACAGGACAATTGTGGAAGCTGAATTACTTTATGATCTAAGATTCTGCATTGTGTCTGTCTTTCATGCAGTAAGATCTGGGTTCTCCTCCTCTTCCATGTCAGGAGTTTGAATTCAAGGAGAGGAAAATATTTGTTGTATGCATTGTGTGCCTAATTGTAATCTGTTCTGAATGAAAACAAGTGTTTCATCAACTAAGTGTAATAAATGACAAGTAATCTTTTTTTAATTAAAGCAATAAATAAATGACTTTGGATAATCAGTGTGGTTTGTTGGTTTGATAATTGTGTATTGTGAACTTAAGATGAATGAGTCCGAATTTTGAATGCGTTTAAAAAGAATATTTTCTTTATATATCAGTCCTACGCATTGGACATAAGCTGGAGTTATCAATTTAGCTTAATTATATGTACAATATCTATATTAGAAAGCAACTACAAAAACTGAATGCATCAGGGGCCCATACTACCAGCACTTTTAAGAGTAGTAATCATTTAATCAGTATGGGTTAGGCAAGATGGAAGGTTAGCTCTCAAAAAATATTACATAATTAACTGTGTGCAATTATTCCCATTTGTTCCCTGATTAGTCCCATTTCTCTGTGTTCAGTACTGTCAATATAAACAGTTTAATTTTACCATGAAGCAACACAGTGTCCACCACATTGTTTATGGTAAATTTGTATGGAAAGATGAAATTAAAAATGTTTACAAGTTACATTTTTAATTTAATCTCATCTAACTTTAATGTTTTCCTTTTTTATATACCAATTTCTTTTATTTTCCCTTCTCTAATAGCAATTTTGCTTAATCTTTGTTACCTTAATACAAATCCAATCAATTTAAACTCGAATTCAGTTTACAAGGCGTTTTCAAAGCAATTATGAAAGGTACATGACCCTGCAGAACACACATGTATTTACCAAACTGACTAACATCACTGATTCATTTCTATCTGGGACTGAACTTCTAACTTGCCATTTAGTTGTAATAATAGTGAGTATAGATTTTCAACCATGTGACTAATCAGAACCCTTATTAATATCAGAGGTTAAACCCCCAAGGAAATGTAGTTTCTATAGACACATCTTTTAGTACAAAAGTAGCCTACGTATAACAGAGAGAGAGAGAGAGATCCCTTTTGCCTGTTTGCAGCTCAGTCCAGATGTTTTCCATCACATCTGGAGAGTTGTCCCGAGTTGAATTCCGTGGCTTGAAGAGACTGCTGGTGGCAGGTCTCTGTGGAGCAGGCCTTGACAGATTGTGGATGTAGTGTTTAAAAATAGCACCCAACTGCAGAGCTGCCCTCCCATGGTTCCCACCATTGTGCAGTCTGGGAACACAGTGGAGGGAGGCTAAACCCCCTGAAATAGGCCATCCCATAGACACACCCAGAAGAGTTTGTTTGCTCAGCCCCTAAAAATCCTGTGATTGAATTGTGCTGTTATGTTTGTTCAACGTGCATTAGACCTGAGCAGTGTTTTCTTTTTCTTTTAGTAGTCAGCAATGTTTCAGGTAAGTAGGCCCTACAGTCAGGAGGACTGCCATCAGTCTTCAACCAGGAAGTCTATCGTATAACCAACTGCCATAGTCCACCCATAGTATTTTTCCCAAGCTCTGTGAATTTTATTAATGACCCTGATTACACCTACAATAACTAAGGATAGTCATTGCGTTATTTACATGACTAAGCCTACCTATGCTCTGTAGCTTCAACCGTGATGTTTGTGAATGAAAAGCATACGTCTGCTTCTTAATCACCAGCTATAGATATGAGCTGCGCGAACCTCTGACACCCTCTTGTGGATAAATTACAGGCGCTGCAACTGTTGATTCAAAACAGATTAACCATTTCATTTTTTACAGTTTGTTTACACTTTTTGCAAAATAATATTTTCCATGAACATGGCCATTCTCATTAAAATTTGCGGCGCTGGGAAAATCAGTCACTTTGCGCTGAAAACTTTGAGAAACATCAGCCATGTTTTACACAGATGTGCAATGAAACATTTTTAGTTGTTGTCCAACCACCTATAAGAAATCCTAAATAACAAAGACCCTGTTTACCTAGTATTAAGATGCGTTTTGGTCGATCGGCTCACAAGTAGAGTAGCCTACACATTCTCTTTTGAATAGGGTATTCCTGCAATACTGGATGCTGCGGTTTCAGGACCGCATATCTAAGACCTTTCTTTCTTTTTCTTTCTTTTTTTTTTTCTTTTTTTTTTTTTATAATATTTGGATATATGTTTGGTTTATGTTGAAGTGCGTGGGACATGGCTTTTAATTGTGAGAATTTTGTTTTTGTAATCAGGCTCTCAAAAATTATATAAACATTTGGATTTGGATTTAGATTTATCAGCCAATATGTCAGTTATCGGCTTTTAAATATAATCGGCCAAAATTTTCATATCAGTGCATTATGTCCTGTTTAAGGGTATAGGGGCGATTTCGGACACAGCCCTTGTCATAGACACAAAATGCTACCTCTGGTGGTTAAGAAAGTGAACTGGATTGTTCTAGGGATTTAGAACATTACATAATTCCAAGAAATTGGTTCCAAGTTACTGTTAACCCCTATTCATTAATTTCAATTAAAAAAATAAATAAATAAATAAAATAAAAAAAGAGGAATTAGTACCATGTATTCCAACCCATTGAAAATATTCCATGAAGTCAGCCCATAGTTCTAGCATGAAATAGTAGTTGAGTTGGCTTTGTCAAGACAACATAAGTAGCATTTCTGTATGTTTTCTCAAGCCAGCATAATTATTTACATGACCGTGAATTATAAAGTTGTAGCTTCTAAATTTGAAATTGTTACATCTTTGTGGCTTTTCATGATAAAGCATATGGGGGAAAAAAATAGCTTGAGAGTACTGTAAGCAATGTGAAATTAAATGTTTAGGATGTAAAGTATACAGTGTGCTTTTCAAATTCAGTTTCATCTTGTTTTGCTTTGACTTAATGTGTAATCTATTGAACAGCTGTTGCAAAACCCTGTGCTGTATGCAGATGGAGGTAAATATACACTTACCATGTAGACAAAGTGTTGTGATCTT
This sequence comes from Ctenopharyngodon idella, assembly GCF_019924925.1. Classification (NCBI taxonomy): domain Eukaryota; kingdom Metazoa; phylum Chordata; class Actinopteri; order Cypriniformes; family Xenocyprididae; genus Ctenopharyngodon; species Ctenopharyngodon idella. The sequence continues at coordinate 29,201,982 of NC_067228.1, forward strand.
GTATTTTTTCCAGAATGTAGCTTTAAGAGATAAAGGTGATTATATTAGCTGAAAGACCTTTTAATGGGTACTTTGTTCAGTGCCTACAAATTCGTTTTGTGATATATGCTGTCTTAACTATGCAACCTAAGTACAAACTTTAATGTCTTATATAATATATAATGATAGCAATGAACATTGTATTAATCATGCCAATTATGATGTCTCACATCTGGAAGACTGATATTATATCCTGAATCTGTTTCACAGAGCTCAAAATTGATGATCTTTACAACGGAACTGAATCAACACTGTACTGACTTCAGCTGAACAATGACACTATTTTCTTTTAGAGCTGCTGTACAGCCGACATGAACTGTTTGCATTATTAAAAAATTTTTCTTTTATCACTCTAAATGCTGCTTTTGAAACAATCTTGATATATTTAACATATATGTGGTAAATTTGCCACAGACTCATGTTCTGAACTTTACATTCTTCTCCTTTCAATTGCACACTCATGTCCTAATAATAATAGCCTAATAATAATAATAATAAGTTATCTAGTTACTAATTTATTTAATGTTAAAATCTAGGTTAGCAGTAGTGAAATCCACAGAGAAAGAATTGTTACAAACTAACTAACTTTTAATAAACACTAGGAACACAGAAGCACTGCACACTTAAAACTTAACATTATTGGAAGACGAAGAACAGGGGCAAACTTTAACGGTTTAAATACACAGAGAGAGTGATGAACAGAAAACAGAACAGGTGTATAACTAATTAACAACCAAGGAAACAAACAAGGATCAAGAACATCGGCAAATGAGCACAGGGAGAACCAATCTAAAACACACTGAAACTAAACAGAACTAAATATAACTGTTGCACACTCTGCAGTGAGTGTCAATATTTTCTTAAATGAACATGTGAACAACATTAATTTTTAGCATTGAGTTTTGCTAGCTCTATTTGATTATGTTACATAATCATTCAAACACTGATGCAGTCACCATCTAGAACTTTTACACTTAAATGGATGGGTTGGAGCAGATGATGGTGTGGTCAAGGTCACTATCAGTTACCAGGATACAAGATACACGTTTAGATAAGCTAAAAACACACACACGAACATCAAACCGTGCACACACTTCAAATCCGTCTGTGTTCAGAGGTGATGTTGGCACAGTGCTGCATCTCGCTGTAGAGCATACGTCTATTTGTTAACATATCACAGGAGATCAGTAACCAGGTGGAGACAGAGGGAGCAGGTGCTACACCTCCCTCTATAACCAATCAGTGAATACTGAGTTCTGTATAAGAGCTTGTCTTAGAGGGACACATTTTTATTCTACAAAGGTCCTGATGACACAAAGATCTGCATAGTAAAAGGGCAAAAATTAGCAGTGGAACAAATCAAAAGGATTTTCTTGAAAGATACAACTGCTGCCAGGTATGAAAATTTGGTATATTATGCATATTTCTTTTTCCTATCTATCTGTGAACATATAATGAATTTATATTTACTGCTTTCTTGCAGATTGACGAGAACTGCAATCATGGCTCCTATTTTACTGAACAGCATGGGAAATGAACACAGCAGTTACATTCAGTAAGTAATTTACTCAGAAATCATGCATCTTTAACAGATCAGAGATGAGCTAAGTAGCTGGACAATGTCTGTTTGATAAATGTGTAAAGACTTCATGTTTGGGCTTGTTTGGGTCTTTGGAGATACTGGGTTTGGATCAGTTCTGATGTCTTAAATAGTCAGAATATTGAGAAAATGTGATTGTTCCTTTGCAAAGATATTTTAATGAGATAATCTCCTTGGTCTTTTGACTTTATTCTATTTCTAAAGTATTTTTTCATCATTCTTTTTCTCATTTTTTTTTTAATTAGATACTTTTTGAGTAAAACACTACCCATACTTTTACATTTTGACACTATCTACACACATGGATGTAATATGAGTTATAAATATTTGTTTTTCAGAGTCTATTCTCTAATTCCACATCAATAACAGATGTGATGTGTCATAGACAGGTTGAGTATGTGAAGAACCCTCACTTAGACGGCATGGAAGAGGACATCCTGTACCACTTCAACCTGGGCACCAAGACCCATGATCTGCCCCAAATGTTTGGGGATGTGAAGGTGAGTACAGTAAGTCCTGACCACGTGAGTTAGGCTACTTGTACATCTACATTAATCCAGATATATTTGAAAATGCATCCTTTTCTCTATTTTTTGGCCTTATTCTGTCCACACTAAAACAGCTTCTTTGTCCTGTGAAAACTGAACTTTTTGAAGACACTCTTCCAAGTGGATACATTTTTGTGACGCACATTGCACCATATCTATGGTTATGCTGGCATTGTTGTGCCTGCTATTTACTTCCATAATGTTGTTAAAAATAACTGTTACTTTGTACAATCTTCATATTACATTCCTGCAAAAATGACAGATACTTTACACTGCTATCCTGCGTCAAAACATGAGGGTAATTGCGTTTTAGACTATATATGGATAGTGATTGAGTCGCACCATTGTGCCATGATAATAGCATGCAAACTTTATTGTGTTTGGTTTCCTGTATCATCTCAGTGAGCTTTTATTACATTTTACACATGCGCTGTAAGATGATTTAAGTGTTTTCAGATGTTTCAGTGTGGACAAGCATCTTTTGGAAAATGCTTTAAAAATGCTAGTATGGATGGAGAGAGTTTTGAAATGAAAATGGCATTTTCAAATGTAGACCTAGCCTTAGACAGTAGATTAAAGGTTAAATTAAATTAAATACTCTTGAAGTAAGATAGTCTTTAGGACTGTACAGAGTATGATTGATGAAATTGATGATCTGTTTATAAGGGCTGATGTATAGTCAGCCTGTCATTATCACAAAATCAAAATCCTGCATACTCGAACTCTTGTATCATCCCAAAGGGGTGATAATCACCAGCTGATTATGCATTATTTTCATTTATTATTTGGATAATAAATACTAACATAAATAAATAAGACATATTTATTTGAGTCAGAATTATTTTATTTGGACAGCTATGTCAGAAAATCAGCCTGAGACTACTTTCATTTAGCATAATTATTTTTTACTAATCCAATGGACCAATTCTTGCCTGAAGATCCTGAAATGTATGTAGTCTGTTACTATTAAATATATTACAGAAAGTAAATACACCTTTTGAGGAGCAGGGAGGATAATTGAAAGGATGATTGACTTATTACAGAAGGGTATTAATTCCAAAAAGGGGACTTTAAAGTGCAAATATGAATTAGAGTGGCCTTGTTTTCTTCTCCATTAAACCAAGATTTAAATAATACATCTGAATTCCCCCCCCCCCCTACACACACAAAAAAACAAAACAAAACAAACAAAAAAAAAAGTCCACAGAACAAAATAAAAGCAACATGTTACAGATAGTTTAATGCAAAATGTTACTTTTGGTAGGAAAGTGAATCATTTTGCTCTATTTTTCTTTCTGTCATCTCTTCTGCAGTTTGTTTGCGTTGGCGGAAGTCCTAATCGGATGAGATCTTTTGCCCAGTTTATCCATGAGCAGCTGGAGCTGCCTGGCAACATTGCAGACATCAAAGACATCTGTGAGGGAACGGACCGATATTCCATGTATAAAGTTGGACCTGTGCTGTCCATTAGCGTGAGTGTCTGAAATGTGGATGAGGCTTGTGTTTGAATGAGAGTTTATTCATCATACATACCTGTAAATTGATTTGAACAATTTTAATGAAGATCATGTGATGTAGGTTTATGTACTGTTTATGTACTGAGCATTTCACTGTATCCAGGATAAATATGATCAAATAGTAGTTGGCTATATGTCTTCGTCTCAAAGCAAATGAATATGAGGTAATACTGTATTAATACACAATGAAGTGGGAAAATGATGGTGTTTTACTTATGGACAAACCCTAACCGTACATAATATACTTAAGTGCATAACACATACAGCACCATTTGTGCCACATGAATGAAGCCTCAAATCAAATTAATCAAATTAACTTGTTGAGAATAGCTGTATTACTACTTTTCTAAGAGGCTGGACCTTTTTTGGCAGACTCTTTGACCTGGGCCAGTAAGCAACTACCTACAACATTTTAGCGTTGTGTGGAGAACTGGTGGTCAGACTTACTGTATAGGCTATATATGCATAAGCTATATATTTACAACAATTAATGATTTGATGAAACGTGGTATCATTAGCATCATATAATCATCATTAATCATATAATCTGTAGTGGGCCTGCATCACTTTTTTTTCTCTTGCATCATAGTTGATATATTCTCCATTATGTCTCTGACAGCATGGCATGGGCGTTCCCTCCATCTCCATTATGCTGCATGAGCTCATTAAAATGCTCTATCATGCTCGTTGTCGTGATGTCATCATCTTTCGCATTGGCACGTCAGGCGGAGTTGGTGAGCACTTCCTTCTTTATTGTATCATTGAATTATGAAGCACAAATACATCACCTTAAGGAAGCGGTTTTAACTTTAATGGCATTTGTGGAGACTCAAAACTTAATCAGTCAATCAATCAATTCTGAAGCATTACATATGAAATTTAAAACTGCTGGATGGAGGGGGACATGAAGTATATGGGTTTTCTACAGTATCCTCTGGAAAAAAAGGTAAATTTTGCCTTTTCTTTGAACACACAGGTCTGGCTGCAGGTACTGTAGTGATCACAGATAAAGCTGTGGACTCTTTCTTCAGGCCACAGTTTGAGCAGGTGGTTTTGGGGAAGGTAATCATCAGGAGCACAGAGCTAGATGAAGATGTAGCCCAAGAGCTGCTGCAGTATTCATCAGAGCTTCCAGATATTCCCACTGTTATTGGAAACACAATGTGCACGCATGACTTCTATGAAGGTACGATTTTGTATTTTGTTTTATTTATTAGCCCATACTGGGTTTGGTCCTGTAGCTCAAACAGTAGAGTATGCTGCTAGCAATGCCAAGATCATAGGTTTGATTTCCAGTGAAAGCATGAACTGATCAAATGTATTGAATGCAAGTTGCTTTGGATAAAAGAGTCTGCCAAATGCATAAATGTTAATGTAAAAATATCTTTATAAAACAGATAGTTGCGGGCCTGGATGTTGATTGGTCAATATAGTGTTCCAGCCATGCAATACATATATATACATGGTATAGTACTGTATATGACATCAAACCTACTGTGTAACACACCCATTACCATAGTTTATATGTCAGACTTGCCTAACAATTGCTTAAAGGGTTAGTTCACCCAAAAATGAAACTTCTGTCATTAATTACTCACCATTACAGACCTTCGTTCATCTTCAGAACACAAATTAAGACTTTAAAATAGTCGACGTGACTACAGTGGTTCAACCTTAATTTTATGAAGTGACAAGAATACTTTTTGTGCGCAAAAACAAAACAAAAATAACAACTTTATTCAACAATTTATTCTCTTCCATGTCAGTCTCTTACGTTGTTCTTGTAGTAAGCACAGTGCAGCGTTTCCGGGTTCTACGTCAGAATGGCGACTCATTATTGGCCGGCTCCTGCATTAGCATCGCACGCATGTCTGCTGCTGCTCACGTGTAACAGCATCGGCCAATACTGAGCCGGCGTTCTGAAGTAAACTCAGAAGCACTCCACTGTGCTTACTATGTCAACTGTGTAGGAGACTGACATGGAAGAGAAGAGATTGTTGAATAAAGTCATTATTTTTGTTTTGGGCACAAAAAGTATTCTTTTCACTTGATAAAATTAGGGTTGAACCACTGTAGTCACGTGGACTTTTTAACATTGTCTTTACTACCTTTCTGGGCTTTGACAGTGTTGGTTAAATTGCTGTCTATGGAGGAGTCAGAGAGCTCTCGGATTTCATCAAAAATATCTTAGTTTGTGTTCTGAAGATGAACGAAAGTCTTACGTGTTTGGTCTGACATGAGGGTGAGTAATTCATGACAGAATTTTCTTTTTTTTTTCAATTTTCATTAATCATGACTGTATGTACAGTACAGCATGGCCTCTCACACCTCTCACACAAGCATTCAAAAACAGATGTCCTGTGATCTATATCTATATCTGCTTTTGAAGACAGCACACCTCAGACATACCTCACTTCCTTTTCCTGTTGTAGGCCAGGGGCGACTGGATGGAGCCCTGTGTTCATTTTCCACTGAAGAAAAGTTAGAGTATCTGAGGAAAGCCAACGAGGCAGGCGTTAGGAACATTGAGATGGAATCCACTGTCTTTGCTGCCATGTGTCGTGTCTGCAATCTTAAAGGTACTCCAGAAGTTTACATTGTCTGTTGTCATCATCACTACTATAACACAGAGTACCAGTGTAAGCAGGTATGCACCCTTTTTTTTAAGGGGCTGATATTTAAATTGACGTATAAGAAATATCAACAAAACAAATTGCAGGACTTTTTTTACAAAATGTAGAAATGGTGAACTGTTTTTTTTTCTTCATTACTACCTGGTTAAGTTTTTTGTTCTGCCACCTTTGGGCTGCTTATTGAGGGCATAAAGAAAAATAATTGTCAGTATAAACTATTGTTGAGCCTATAATTGAAACCACTGCAGCACTTAATTTACTGACACTGTTTCTGAAACTTAAGTTTTTATTATTTTACTATCTAAATTGCATTAAGCACTATATGAATACTTGACTTGAAAAGATACAATCTTTTTATATAATTTTAATTTGTATGTTCACTTTCAAATCGCATCAAATCTTCAATCAACTCAGAGAAAGCTCAAATCAAATATAGTGACTGGCCAATACCATTTAACCTCATTGTCATTGGTGCTTGTTTCATGACATCATGACATTAAAGAGATAGTTCACCCAAAAATGGCATTCAGTAATTATTTACTCACCCTAGTGTTCTTCTAATGCTGTATGATCTTCTTTGTGTTTCAGGAGAGATTTAAAAAAAAAAAAAAAAAATGTCCTGCTTGTGCACATCTATTTAATGATAGTGAACAGCGACTAGCTTCAAGCTTAATAAAAGAATACAAAAGTATCACAGATTGATCATATACGATTTATGCATTATAGTGTTCTTCTGAGGGCATACGATATAGGATTTGGTGAAAAACAAACAGAAATGTAATTTATTATTTAGCGTGGTGGGATGACAGTGACAGTGACAATGATAGGGACAGTGCTCATCAATCAACAGACACTGTAAATAAGCCAGAGTTAGCCCAACAGGCTAATTCTCATCTGTTGCTCCTTGCCAAATTGGCAACCTAAAATTTAAAAAAAAACATGGAAAATTATCATAAATAAAAATCACAATTATCCACAATTGATAAAACATATGTCAATATTAAAACCTTAAAACATTAACATTAAAAACATTAAAAGTAATGATTCAAAAAACAACACACACACACACACACACAAATTGAACAAACCTCAAAACAGTATAATATAAAATCTAATACATACATTATCACTTCTAAAGATAATAATGGCAGTATCAAAAAAAGATTATTTATTTATTTTCATGATTACAAGTTTGATTTGCTTTCAGCATGTCTTTAATTTATATTTAAATGTTGAATAATTTGTAATTGTATCTCTTAACTCAGTTGGTAAAGTTTTCCAATAATGAATGGCTCTAACTAAAAAAGACTGATCGGCTAAATGTAGTGTCTAAATTGTACAATATAGTCTTCTCTAGTAGTTGCTATGCCACTATTATATGCATTATAAACTGGCTGAATGGGGGAGGTGCATGTCCATTTAAAATCTTAAAAAATCAAGCAAGCATTGGCAAATTATTTAATATTATCAAAACTCAATAGATTGTATTTTTGTAAATGTAAATGAATAAATGTAAAGGGATTCAATTGATTTTAAAATTGTTGTGCTTGCTTGAGACCAAAATATGTGATCTCACATATTTTTAACACACTAAGATCTCCCTTTGTGTTTCATGGAAATAAGAAAAAGTTACAACATCATTTTATCTTTGTGTGAACTAACCCTTTAAGTACATATAGTCCTGCTTTACTGCTTTCAAAGCCTCACTCATACCTGCTTCAAGCAGCAATGAATTACCTCAAAACTACTAGTGGTTAATGGCATGGTATTTTCTTGCAGCTGCAGTGGTGTGTGTGACTCTGCTGAACAGGTTTGAGGGGGACCAAATTTCTACACCTCATGATGTTCTTCTGGAATTTCAGCAGAGACCGCAGCGCCTTGTGGCTCATTTCATCAAGAAACGCCTTAGACTCATCTCATAAAAATCTGTAATGAATGCCTACAGTGTACATAATACTGTTCATAGTGTGTTTGTGTTATTTAAAAGTGACATTCTTAAACCATCCTCAGCTGACCTCCTAACATTTAAAACCAATGAACATACACCTCATCTGTGTAATTTTTGTATTATAACTTATAAATCCAATATGATTTAAATTATATGTAGTAAGCTTATCAGCTTATTGGAAATAAGCTAAATAAATGATGTGTTCATGAAAAGAGTCATGGGTTTGTACTTTAGTAACACTAGTAACTCCTGAATGTACTTGGCTGCAGGCCCAGGGTGAAACTCCACTGGCAGGAGGGCTCTGCGTCCAGGGTAGGCGTAAGCTCAGATTCGGGGTCTGTAGCGGGTGTGGGCTCAGGCTCTGTGTGCAATGTGAGTGAGTGGCAATCACAGTCCTCCACCTTACCCATGGTGAAAGAGGAACCACTCTTGATGAGCACTAACTTGACAAAATCCTCCCTCGAGCACCATCAATAGGCAAGGGGACTAATTGTTTTAATTTGAATCCAGTCCAAAAAAAAAAAAAGTAATCAGAGAGTGGTCAGGGTAGTGGGTTTAAAAAGCTAGGTCCAAAAACTCTGGTGTGGTCCTCGAGGGAGCAACTATCCTTTAAACACACAAGACATACTGAGGAACTAAACTAGACACAGGTACACATAATCGGAAACCATGGAAACAAACAAGAAACGGAAACAAAGCAAACAGGAATATACAAACTAAAAGTTAAATTTGTTCTTTAAAATTGTTCTTTAACAAATCTTAATCTGAAGCCTGTCAATAATAAAAAACCAAACACACACACACACACACACACACACACAAAGCACTAAAAACCCTACTTTCCTGTCTGTCATCTAATGTCCTATATTTATATACAGTGCCCTACTTAAGTATTGGGACAAGACAAAATTACTGTGGTGTCAAGACATATATAAATATGATTAAAAGAATAATATGAGGCATATGAGATTTAAATCCTATTGAACAAGCATTTCACCAGCTGAAGAGGTGAATAAAGGCAGAAACTCCTCAAAACAAGCAACCGTTGAAAATGGCTGTATTAAAGGCCCGGAAAATAATTTCAAATTGTGAAACCAAGAGTCTGGTTATGTCTATGGGTCACAGACTCGCTCCTGTGATAGCTTTGCAAGGGATTTACAATTAAATATTAGCTTTTACACTTTTACATTTACTTTAAGTTAAACCGTCCCAATACTTATGCTCACATTAGGCAGAGGGATGAAACTCTAAAAGTGCTGTACTTCTTAGTTGGTAAAACTTTGTGTTGAAACAGTCAATAATAAAATGTGACATTCTGTACTTCTGCCTCATATTAATCTTTTAATCATATTTATAGATGTCTTGACACCAGAGTTAACAGAGCAATTTTGTCTTCACTGTCCCAATACTTATGGAGGGTACTTTATATATAAAAGAAAATATAAGCCTAAAAGTGGAAAAAAGAGTGTTAGGTCTCGATTCCTCTAACATGCTGTGTCATATCATGAGGCACCGATTCCGAGCACCCACGCAAAAAAAACAAGATATTCACCATTCATTTTAAGCAATCAAAAAATCAATTGAGATTCAGGAACATCTCTGATTGGTGGATCTCACGTCGGGTCTCGATGAATCGTAATACACATAGTTCTACCATAATATTTAGTATTACAACATAACAACCTGACACAAAAATTGTATTTTAAGTAATTAACAACAAAATCAACTGGTATGTCAGCGAGAGAGCGATTTGGAACAACACTCATGGACTGCAAATACACTACCAACCAAACAAAAACACAGTTTCTCTTCGTGAAACACAATGGGGTATGGTGTATAGAGTGTGGGCACCCACCAGCAGAAACATAAATTGGTGCCTATGTCATGAGGAATTAAATATTCCTTGATCTTTTGAGATTGAAACTTTGATGTACTAATAAAGCATCCAAAAAGACAGTCTACTGTAACTAAGCTACAAAAACAGCTTGTTTTGAATTTCTGCAACTTACTAATGTCACACATACGAATACAGTGGATATAAAAAGTCTACACACCCCTGTTAAAACAGCTGTTTTTTGTGATGTAAAGAAATGCAATGCCACTGAAAACCAAAATCTCATTTCAGAATAATAATAATAATAATAATAATAATAATAAACTGGGAATAGCTAACTGCACAAGTCTGCACACCCCTGAGCTAATACTTAGTTGAAGCACCCTTTTATTTTTATTACAGTGCTCAAAGCTTGGCACAACTTGACTAGAATATTTTCCCATTCTTCTTTGCAAAAACATTCTAGGGGCCATATTTACAAAGAATTTTATCTTAAAGGGATAGTTCACCCAAAAATGAAAATTCTGTCATCATTTACACACCCACATGAATTGAGCAGTTTAGTCCAAATTTTCTGAAGTGACACAATCGCTTTATATGATGCACAGATTGAATTTAGGCTTTTATGTAAACGGAAACTCAAGCTTGTTTGCTTGACGTACGATGAGGTTCATTCTCGTGTGTTATGCAGCACATTTGAGTTTCCTCAAGAGGTTTGTTCTCGCATGTCAAGCAGGTTTGGTTGAGCTTCTGTTTATGTTCACTGATCAATGATTATATGTGAATAAAAGCCTAAATTAAATCTGTTCATCATATAAAGCGATCAAGTCATTTCAGAAAATTTGGACTAAACCGCTCAATTCGCTCAAGATCTCTTTATGAACTTTTTGAAGCATAAAAGTGGTAGCTGCATGGATTGTTAATGGAGGGACAGAATTTTAATTTTTGGGTGAACTAACCCTTTAATTCTGAACAGCGCCACATACCCAATTATAAAAAGGTGTGCACACTTATGCAGTTAGGTTATTTAAAGTTTTTATTTTAATTTTTTTTCTCTGAAATGTTTCACTTTGGTTATCAGTGGAATTGCATAGGTTGTAATTTTTTACATTAAGATGCAAAAGTTCTGATATAATTTATTTGTTTTTTTACATCGAATAATTTATGACTTTTTTATATACATATATCCATCATCATAATGTACACATTTACATGTTTTTATGTAAAAACTCTAAATTGGAATAAAGTGTCCAATTCATTAAAAATTAAAATATGGCATGGCTCAAAAAGTCACTAACATGTGGAACATGTGGATCATGTGGAACAAAAACTTTCATAATTATTCTTTTTTATTATTATTGTAAGACAAGGTAGACAGCCGTATGACTGATACATGTTAAAAGATGTATAAAAGAATATATTTATTTAATTAATGGTCAGGTTCTGAAGGCAGTGGATTCCATGTCTCGTCTGTGTGGTTTTGGAGGTTGGATCTCATTCAGAATCTGTCTTGCATAAGGGGAGTTATGGAGACCTGCGGTTCTGAGTGCCTGTTCAATACGCACTCTGGGATCAGACACAATCTGAAAGACAGACAAAATAAGATACAAAAAATATATAAATAAAAAAGATATAAATAAAATAAAATAAAAAATAAGGTTCAATTATTCATATAATTATTGATTCATTACAAATCCATAACCAAGTCACATGATTGAGCCTTCAAACTGAGATGCTCAAGCAACAGTCAGGGAAGTAATGTAAATAGAATACCTATAATAGTTAAATGTTTTCTAGGACATAATTTTGTAACTGGAGTGGCTGTTGACCGGTCGGTCTGCTTTGACATGACCAAGGTTAAAGTCAGTAACTTATCTCAGTTTTATGTTTATTTACAGGATGTGATGTTAAACCTCCATGTTATGAAACAAATGTCTGAAAAAAAAAAAAAAAAAAAAAAAAAGGCTGTTTCACAGTTTGGCCTTGGCCAATGACTTTGTAAAGGTCAGAGTCCCAAAATGTCATCACAGGTTAACCATTATTATTGGCAGAAACATAATGTCCCATGTACATGAGCAGACAGGGTTGGGCAAACTTCAGAATTTAAAAAATCTGCCTTTTCAAATCAAGAATGTGATGATTAAAATTAGCCACTCTCCACAGGATGTTTAAAAATGAAAGGAAGTCTACCTTGTACAGCAAACACTGAACCAGACTATTTAAATGTTGTGCAGTAAATAAATGACTGGCTGCGAGATCAACAGAGGCCAATCATCTTGTGTAATGATGTGACTGCTTGCAAATTGCATGTAAAGGACCTATCAGCCTGCACCCTCTAGAGTATAGAGTATAGTGTATTTAAATATTTATCACATTTGTTATCACTGATTAGACAGACATAAAAGTTTGAGTTTGTTGACTGATTATATATATAATTACATTGAGAAATAAATTGTGAAATTTAAGTGAAAAAAAAGAGAGAGAGAGAAAAAAAAAAAAAATCCACCATAGTCCACCATTTCACTATCCACCTTTTTCCTATGCCTCATGACACTTTGCACGAATTATGGGAATAACCAGGGATGGGCAGTATTTATGATACATGCATTTCAAATACAAAATAGTATTTTGTAATTTGTATTTGATAGGGTTGATGAAAATGGCTTTGTATTTTGTATAAAAATACTTTAGTGTTTTGTATTTTTGTAGTTTTAAAATACTGTAAAATACTTTGTAAGAAGTCTACATGATGACATTATAAAAATGCAGCCTCTGATTGGTGCCTACTCAGTAGTTTGCCCAGACTTGTTGAGTTCAGAACAGATGCTAAGTTTTGGAATAGTTTACCAATTTACATAATGCTCTTGAAAACTATTATACCGAGCAGCAGCCCCCTATATTTATGATTTACAATCAATTGATTAATTAGTTAGAAACTAGTTGCTATAAATACAGGTGCCATCAGTTGTCTTTAGGGATGCACTGATACCATTTTTTAAGGAACGAGTAAGAGTACCGATACTACTAGTACTCGCCAATACCGATGCCTATACATTTATTAATTTCTCTCTCTCTCTCTCTCTCTTTTTTTTTTTTTTTGGGTGATGTTGCCGTTTTCCAAGCACAACACAGTGAGACTAATGAATGTAGGACAGCTTCTTTATTATTACTCTTATGAAAAAAGTAATAATTTTTATGTGCTTGTCACAAATTTAAAGAACAAAAATTTCACAGTGTCCAATAACCTTCAAAGGGTGTAATTACCAATATATATAATTGTTGTTATATAAAAAGAAATTTACAAACAAATATTTCAGATATAGTAGATTTATTTACCATGTATACATTTATTGAACATATTTTGTTGTTTTATTAACAGTAATGTCAAATATAGGCTACCTGGCTACGGTCCCTTTAAGACCGAATCTATGGAATGGATACGGACACATATCCAGTTTTCACCCAAATGTTTACATACACTTAAGCCATAACCGACTGTATTTACGTGAGATACTCCACACGATGGACATTTTGACAACTATGTGTGCATTTGACCATTCAGGCGCAAGGAGAACTGATCGCGCGCTGTCTGAGAGAACTGGGATCGCGCGCAAGAAAGACAGAGCAGGCACGCGCGAGAGAGTGCTTCTGGTCTGTGTCATTCAGCGCGATTCCACCTATCCCGCTTTCACTAATCGATAACAAATTGTGATTGAAAGCATGCAGTTCGCAATGTGTGGGTTGTCATCATTAATTTTGAAGTATTTCCACACCTCTGAGGCTGACATTGTTTCTGCTGCTGCCGCCGGTGTCTCTGTGTGCGGAAAATTCCGTCAGTTACGTCACGTGAGGTATTGGTCTTTGGTATCGGGGGTATTTTTACGAGTACAAGTACATGAGCTTGGTATCGGCCCGATACCGATAGTGGTATTGGTATCATGCATCCCTAGTTGTCTTCTTATGAATGAGTCAGTATTGCTGATGCAAAGTAGGCCCTTCGTTACCAAACACCAAGTAACTAAACTAGGATACAACTATGAGTCATTCGAAACTGTTAAACATTTAACTGTTGGTTACTTTAAAACTAACCATCTGGTAGATCACAGGGATATGTGAATATTTGATCTGTTAAAGCCACAATAAGTACATTTTCGCCGCTAGAAGTCACTTGTCCTTGATTTTGTGGAATCATTGGATGTGTTGTCTTCACGTCTACAGTCAGTGGAAAAGAATCGGGATGGGACTCGGGCAGAATTCATGTTCATGGTTGAGATTATTAATGTTACTGTGGTATGAAGCAGAGCAAGGTCGAGTGATGTTGGAGCTGAACGAGGCCGATGGAGCGATTGCTAATGAGAGACGAGCGCGACATGTCTTGAGAGCAGCGGAACATTTATTATGCCACAGTCGCCGCTTCCGCTTTTTTCGGTCTAGCATATGTGGGGTAAAACAGCGCTGTTTATCATATTAGATACATTTGTGTGTTGAAAGTTGTTATAATGCTACTCTGCGTTCACTTGGCAGCTGCTATGAGACACTTGTTGCACACTGCAGTAAGCTAGATCGATATTAGGCATGGTAAAACATGGTACTCACAGTAACAAGAAGCTATATAACATGATTAGTTTTCTGTTGTGGGATTACAAATTTAAGAATCTGTTTAAGATCTGCTGATCCTACATCCTGACATAATGTCACATGAAATACTAAGGTGAAGTATATTGTATTTAACATTTTGAGGTAAAGATAATGACAATTTAAGGAGATCAAGGCAGGCAGCCCAGGTGTCTGTAACATTAACCTTTTGTCTTCATGCACTTCCTAACCATTTGGCAGGACAAGCTCAAGATACAGCGGTGCCTTTGTCTCTATGATAATGTAAAGGTATAGGCGATACTGTCAGACTGAGTGGATTAGCACCTATGCATTTGAATGACACTGTTATGCTGATTAGATCATGGCTGGGAAATGTAGGGAATGGGCTGATTCCTGCACTGCATTTGCATGCTTTGTTTAGATTGTCTCCACCTCTACTCTATGTATCCCTCCCCCTTGAATGTATATGAACTACCAAGTACACTGCCTTAGTTGGACTTGGATGACTACAGCGACGCACAGCGCGTTCCTCAATAAAGAGTAACTTCTGCTTGAAAGATATCCCAACGTCTCCTGGTCTCTGCTTCGACAAGGAAAAGGTTTCCTACAGTTTTAATGCCGTGACCCGGATAGAGCTTCTCACCTCAATCCTGATTGAAACTTCAAGCACAACAAAGATCTGATCCAAAAGAAGATCCGAGCTGAATTTTCCTGTACACCCAAGGGTTGGTGAGTGATACTCTATCCAAAAGAACCATTAAGACCAGTACCAAGTTGTTATCCTCTGTGCCGTCAGAGAAGAGTTAACAGACAGCTGTAGGGTTTGGTTAACTAAGTTATCCTCTAAAAATGTTCTTTTAGAGATGAAGTTTATCCTCTGTTCAGGCAGGGAAGATTAGCATTACGTGCTAATATTGGTATCCTCTGTTCAGGCAGGGAAGATTGGCATCACGTCTAATATTGGTTTATCCTCTGTAAAGTTAGGGAAGTTTTATCCTCTGCTTTATAAGGGAAGGTTGTTTATCCTCTGTTTAATCAGGGAAGGTGGTGTGTTAACAGAATAGTCATCCTCTACTTTTCTAGAGAAGAAGGTTCATCCTCTGTTAATTCAGGGAAGGTTACAACTGTTACAGTGTGTAAGCAAGTTGGTTCTACTCTGCTCACCAGAGAAGGTTGAATATATTACGATGTGTATTAACTAGGTTAACCTCTGCTCTGTCAGGGAAGTGTTGAAGTGTATTGTTGTGCCAGAAAGACATTACAAAATGTTGAGAAAGAACGCTAGACTAATTCCAACAACTGAGAAAGGTGGACTAGCTACCCCTTTATGGACAGATAGTGAGTTCAAATCATTGTTAGGAAAGCACATGGAGTCAATAGTGACTGAGTCAGTCAGATTGGATTTGACAAAGAAATTTGGGATTCATCCAGAAAAAGTTTGGTCTATTGAAGAATGCAAAAAGGTACTTGGTGCTTGTATTCGGAAGAAAAATATGAAGGGCATTATCTGCTGCCACAGAGAATTTACTCTATCCATTGCACAAGAACAAATCCAACGTATTGCTAAGTTAGAAAAGCAGAACAAACAGTTGCACACTCGAGTGTCTTGCCTCACTCAGAAGCTGGGCCTTAACAAAGCCTCAACCAAATGTGACTCAAAAGACCAACAGTCAGATGAAAGCTATCCTGACTTACAGTCTTTCTGTAGACTAGAGGGCAATAGCAATACTGGATTCATGGATAAAGATGTAAATGCAGTTGAAGTGTGTGGAGCGAGACAAAAGGCTCAGAGTAGGGTAAAAGGGGTTGACACAGTTACATCTGTAACCCCCATACTGCAGTTACAAGCAGTCAGTACAGCTCTAGGTCCTGAAGACATAGAAAGACTTGCTGAGAGTTTGCCATCAGTGCAGAGAAATTTCTCTGAGTTTAGGACAGAGTTGTCCAGGAAAATGAAGCTCTATGATATGTCCCTAGCTGAAGTCACCCAGCTAATGTCACAAATCCTGAAAGAGTCAGAATTCAGTGATTTTGAAAGTGCTGTAAATAATTCTGAGTTTCAGCATTCCAGCAAAGGTGAACTGAGAGAAGGAGTTCTGAGAGTGTTACAGAACCTTGTTGGACTAAAGGTGGACTGGTCAAAGATCACTAGTTGTGTACAGAAGAAGGATGAAACTGTAAGTGAGTACACTGAAAGATTTTGTCAGTCAGCTGCAGCATACAGTGGAATAGCTGACACTCCAGAGAAGGTGTTAGAGGATAATGGACCACTGGTCCGCATGTGGTTTGATGGGCTCTCATCAGAATACAGAAATGCATTGCCTTTCTTAGACCTCACGTGGTCCAATGAAACCCTACAAAACAACTTGGATAGGTTAGCTATTTGGGAAAGAGACTCGGATGTCAAGACAAGAGTAAAGATTGCAGCAGCATCCTTTAAGGTCAACACAGAGAATCGACAGAAACGTAAATGTCCTAAGAGAGAAGGCAGTTGTCATTACTGTGGTAAACCTGGACATTGGATGAAAGAGTGTAGGAAAAACAAAAAGACATTTAAAGAAATGAACAGCTTTACTCAGCTCCTACTCAGTCTACTTGCTACATTGAAACTGCCCCTCCCCTCTTCTCCAAACACTTGGAGCAACAGCTTGCTGACATGCTAACCATTTGGGCTGTGAGTGCTTAATTTCCCCAGTAATCTACAAGAAAGCTGAAAGACTCATTCTGAACAAAAGAAAGTTGACTGTCACTTCCACCATTTGGGGTACACTGGTTAAGTACACTCACAGCCTTAAATGTTATGCTACAGCACACTCCATTCACTTATCCATCCTCTATGGGTTATGATGTCTGCTATGACTGATGTTTCATTGGAAGATGGAGATGTAGCACAGTAAAGTTTACAAATTAACTACAGGGAGAGAATAGGACACACAGACCAGTGAGGAGCCCAGGGAAGAACCGAAGTGCATAAGGCCTCGGGGGCCAACCCTGTGGTGAAGACTTCCTCATAGGTTTCCCCCTCTCAGTAGTTTATCCCCACCTTACTGGTCTATAGGTGTCAAATTGATTAAGACTAGGTTTAAAAAAAAACGAACAAAACCACTATACGATCACTAGAAGTTTATGATGATCAGAGTTAGACAGAAAAACTATACGATTATCAGGTCTAATGTACTAAAGCCTATGCATGAATACTGCTGGTCTGCTGTTTCTTTGTTTTCTTGTGTTGCAGGTATGTGTATATGCCATGACGGCTCATAAGCAGCACCTGGTGTAAAGCATCACCTCAGATATCCATGTACAACCTTCATGACAATATCTGAGCAACTTGGAACAGACATGGAAATGCATTGGAAATGGACTCTACAGGGAACAGACTCCACAGCTATTCAGGCGCCATGGACTTTTAGGACTTCCACGCTTATGCTACATGGTTTTCTGTGTCATCATGTAGTTTATACAACATATTACCACCCTGTGTTGTATATGTGTGTCAACAGTATACTCAAGTTAAAGAACAACACTTATGTAAATGTTGGACACGACATAGAATAAGATGTATGTGCCTGTATCTGTTACAAGTTACATGACTGGAAGATGGGACTTATGTTAACAAACATAGGTTATAGAAGGGATTTAAGAAGGTTTAAATTTGTATTATGTGAGCGTTATTAGAACTCTCAAAGGGGGGACTGTGGGATTACAAATTTAAGAATCTGTTTAAGATCTGCTGATCCTACATCCTGACATAACGTCACATGAAATACTAAGGTGAAGTATATTGTATTTAACATTTTGAGGTAAAGATAATGACAATTTAAGGAGATCAAGGCAGGTAGCCCAGGTGTCTGTAACATTAACCTTTTGTCTTCATGCACTTCCTAACCATTTGGCAGGACAAGCTCAAGATACAGCGGTGCCTTTGTCTCTATGATAATGTAAAGGTATGGGCGATACTGTCAGACTGAGTGGATTAGCACCTATGCATTTGAATGACACCGTTATGCTGATTAGATCATGGCTGGGAAATGTAGGGAATGGGCTGATTCCTGCACTGCATTTGCATGCTTTGTTTAGATTGTCTCCACCTCTACTCTATGTATCCCTCCCCCTTGAATGTATATGAACTACCAAGTACACTGCCTTAGTTGGACTTGAATGACTACAGCGACGCACAGCGCGTTTCTCAATAAAGAGTAACTTCTGCTTGAAAGATATCCCAACGTCTCCTGGTCTCTGCTTCGACGAGGAAAAAGTTTCCTACACTGTCAATGAATGAATCCAGACAGTTCCTCATCTGTCTAATAAAACATGTAATATGTTTTATTAGACAGATGAGGAATATAATGCGTCTTTGGTGTTTCCATGGTTTCTGCAAAATAAAACCAGAACCTGAGGGTAACACGGTTATGATGTCATTGATAGGTGACACACAGGCACAGTGTGTCGCCTATCAATTGTGTCCTGGTTAAAATTGCTTATTTCTCTGGATTTAAACATTCTTGGAAACATCTGGGATAATGTAAATACACAACTCAACAAAATAACACTGTTCTAGTGGTTTTTTGATATTTTAATCCAAATCCTACTGTACATATTGTGCTGTGAACTGGTTGCATATGTCAGATTTATTGCATGACTCAGGCAGTTGCTATCAAACATTGTTTACTTAATCAACTGGGTCAGTGTAATGGTGAAGGGATAGACCTAATAGGCCAGTATATGGAAGATTTGCGAAGAAATTTCATGCTCCCTTGTAAAAGTTTTTTTTAGTATTTTTAAAATACAAAAATACAGTAGTTTATTTTGATACATGGTGTGGCTGCTGTATTTTGTAGTTTATTTTGATACACTTAAAATTAAGGTATTTGGTATTTCATTGTAAAATACATTTTGATGTATTTTTGCCCAACCCTGAGAGTAACTGTAAAACTGTGAACAATCAGCGAAAGGTTCGCTCTATGAATAAGATGACATTATTCTACTCACCCTTTAACCATCGAACATTAAAAGGGCATTTAAAAGTGCAAAAGCATTAACAAATTACTACCACAAGACCACGAATAACCCCTGATTACTTCCGCAGCAATATTACGGACATGTGAAATATCACTGTAGTAATATGTCTGTATTATGTAACACGTTGCCTTAATCAAAAATGTTAATTAACTGGAACATTGACTGATTATAATTCAAAGTGATTTCTGGATACCTACAATATAAAAATTAACTGCAGGCGGTAGATTCTTCTCCTATTTGGCACCCAAACTTTGGAACATTCTTCCTAGCATTGTTCGGGAAGCAGACACACGCAGACACCCGTTAAAGGATTGTTAGGCTGCATAAATTAGGTCAGCCAGAACCAGGAACACTTCCTATAACACCCAATATACTCATTACATCAGAAGAAGAATGGCATCTACGCTAATATTAGTCTCTCTGTTTATCCCGAGATCTACCATAGTCAGCCGGATCCGGGCCGTTTCCAGATCAGATGGAGGACCTGTGCCTAGACGTAACCACAACGCATCCCTGAAGTGTCAGCAGAGATTATGTCAACCATCCCCTGTAAAGCCTCATCGACAAGACAGCCAGTGGCGCAGATCCCCAACAAAACCGTTTCTATACCGGCGTGATGAATCCGATCTTCAACCAGACGGAATTGGAATAAATATTTTGATTGTTCCGATCCCAATCTGATTTATGACCCGTAATGCTACCTGAAACATAATCATGCACTATTTGTTGTTGGCCAGAGGAGAATTGGCCCCCCAACTGAGCCTAGTTTCTCCCGAGGTTTTTTCTTTTTTCTTTTTTTTCTCCATTTTGTCACCTGATGGAGTTTGGGTTCCTTGCTGCTGTCGCGTTTGGCTTGCTCAGTTGGGAACACTTGATATTCAACAATGTTTTAGATCTGCCTGCATTAACACCATTGTATGCGAACTTAACTGAGCTGGACAATGACAGGTCCAGATAGGTAACACTTATTGTTTTTTAACGTACTCGGTTATAACGTAACCTCGGTTCCCTGAGATACGGAACGAGTACTGCGTATGGGGGAAAAGCTCCTTTTTCCTCGATGCTGAAGCCTTTTTCAATAGCGCAGTGTAACAGCGCGGCCACTGGTTCAAACTGGAAAACTTTTTGAACTAATGACGACGTGGCGCGGTGTAGCTGCGCGAGCCTCTGGCGATGCAGCGGGCCAAAGCCCGCCAAAATGGGCGGCGCGTCTGGCTATATAAGCGGGCATTTCGCCATAGGATTTCAGGTCATTCGACTGAAGCAACGACACTGAAGCCGCAGCCTCGTGGCACGGCATAGAACACAGTACTCGTTCCGTATCTCAGGGAACCGAGGTTACGTTCGTAACCGAGTACGTTCCCTTTCGATACTTCACTCGTACTGCGTATGAGGAACGAATTCAACCGTGCCGTGCCACGGGAGGGAACGACTGGACTTATTCTTGGACACCGTAGGGGTCCAGGGGACAAGTGAGAAGGTTGGAGCCGTCGAACCCTTATGTTACACTTGCTAAGAGGAAACTAGCTAGCTGGGAGTGGCATGATGACGGAGCTCGACAGAAGCCATCGCATCATACCGAGAGGACCCGAGCATGCAAGGTCGGAACGTCCAGGTTATAAAATCTGACAAAAGTGGACGGCAAGGACCAGCCGGCCGCCTCACAGATGTCTTTGATAGAGACACCACTAGACCAGGCCCACGAGGAGGCCATACCTCTAGTGGAGTGGGCTCTTACTCCGATGGGGCAATCAAGGCCCATAGAGGAGTAGCATAGAGCGATAGCGTCGACTATCCAATGCGAGAGTCGTTGCTTTGAGACCGGAGACCCTTTGGTGCGGCCGCCAAAGCAGACAAAAAGCTGGTCAGATTGCCGAAACGGCTGTGACCGCTCAATGTAGGTCAGCCATCAGCCCTAGCATCCTCTGGAAAAACTTCAGAGGGAAACAGGCTTTGTTCCTGGTGGAAGCCGCGAGCTGCAGAATTGCCAGGGCACGGATCTGTGATGGTCTAGCTCGGTTCGCAACTGGGCCAGAATGAGCCAGTCGTCGAGGTAATTCAGAACCCGGATTCCCATCTGTCTCAGAGGGGAAAGCGCCACGTTCATGCACTTCGTAAAAGTGCGAGGAGCTAGGGACAGCCCGAAGGGAAGGACTGTATATTGGTAAGCCACGCCCTCGAATGCGAATCTCAAGAATCGTCTGTGATGGGGGGGCTATCTGGATGTGAAAGTAAGCGTCTTTCAGATCCAGCAAGAAGAACCAGTCCTCGAGGCAAATCTGTGTGAGGATCTGCTTCAACGTTAACATCTTGAACTTCCGTCTCATGAGGGAGAGGTTCAGGAGTCTGAGATCTAAGATGGGTCTGAGACCGCCATCTTTCTTGGGGACAAAGAAATAATGGCTGTAGAACCCCGATTCGCTTTCTGAGGGGGAAACTATTTCTATGGCTCCCTTCCCTAGCAGAATCATCACCTCGGCACGGAGGACATGAGCGTCGTCCGGTTCTACTAAAGTGGGAATCACCCCATGGAAACGCGGGGGTCTTCGGGCGAACTGCAGAGAGTAGCTGTGATTTATTATCCCTAATACCCACTTTGACACCCCGGGGATGGCCTGCCAGGCCTCGGCCCTCGTGACAAGGGGTTGAATAATATCGGATGACAGACTGCTGTTCATGGGCCTGAACACTGACGAGTGTGGAAGAGGAAAATCGCTCTCTTTTTGAGAATGTAAAATATCTACTGTGTTCGCCATAACAACTGCGTTTTGCGTGGGCGCAACAGCAGTGGGCCCAGGGCACAGAACAAACACTTGGTCCCCAGCACCCGGAACTGAACGGGGTGGCGGGGGAACTAGGCGAGAGAGCTTTTGGGGTGGTCCGGCCGCGGCGGGACTTTGCCCCTTCCTCTTTCTTCCCGTGGGATCAGAAAGACTTTGGAGGCATCGGGTCCAGCACAATCCTTGGCCGGGGGCCCTGACGTCTCGGGAAGGTAGAGTCCTCGACGGCTTTAGAGAGGACGCGGAATAACACGGCGTCCATCCCAGCTCTGGCGTCGATGGGCTCAAGCGACGGCAGGTGGGTGGGGTCTTCAGAGTCACCGGCCCACTCCGCCGTTTCAGAAGCCACCAGTGACATGGAGTCATCAAGTGGCTCGTCCTCTGAACCACCAAAAGAGACGAGGTCGCTCGCTTCAACCGAGGGACGCTGCTCAGGGCGGGAGAACAGGACGGGGGACGGCTCTCTCGTGGGAGAGGGTGAGGCACGTGGGAGCTGAGCCGGCATGAGCTCACCCAAATCCGGGCGCTGAACCCCTCTACCCCGCTGTCTCTTCCTAGCCGGCTCGTGGGAGGAAGAAGACGGGAGGGCGCGAGGGGCGGGACCGCTTTCATTGAAGAAAGCGATCCGTGAGCGCAGAGAGGCACTCACCGTGCCCGTCATCGTCATGCAGAGGGGCTCTGCATGTGCCACAGCTGTGGCGCGGCATTTGCAACAACACCGCTGCCGTGAAAACGGCATTTGTGGGGCTCTTTTAGAGCGGGGAGAACCGCTGGAAAAGCTCTTATAGCAAGCGGCCATTAAACCACGGAAATATGCTATTTTAGAAGCGCCGGATGGCGGCAGGAGACTCGCTATGAAGGCGGCCGGAAGCGGGAAGCGGGCGGCTCGAGAGCGGCGCTCGAAGGCGGCAGTCTACAAGGGCGCCGGCGCTGCAGGCGTTCGGCGATCTCAGCTGGTCCACTGCGGTGCCTCTTCAACGGCGGGAGAGCTCGTTCCAGCAGGCGAAGGCGTTCAGCAAGGAGATCCAGCGAAGAGAAGTCGTCGCTGAAGGAGAGAGATCTGAAATCCTATGGTGAAATGCCCGCTTATATAGCCAGACGCCCCGCCCATTTTGGCGGGCTTTGGCGCGCTGCATCACCATACCAACATAATATTAAAGATGGCGGCATCCATAAAACTGAAAAGTCTCATCACATTTGACATGACAAGAGACCAAATGAACCGAAAGCGAAACCACACACAAAACACCATAGAAGAGCGGCTCTCTCGCACTGTATGACGTGACAGATGTTGTCCAGTCCTGTTCCGTTCACACAGCGCGGAATTTCTGAGAATGCGGGTGTGAGTTCGGTTATAGAATGCGGTTTTCACTCGTGTAAATAACCGTACTGAATGTGAACGTAACCGTATTAAGGACTCAAATACAGGACTGACAACCGTATTCTGCTGCTGTGTGAACGTGGCCATAATCTAAAATGCAGCAGGCTCGTTAGGAAAAAGGTGGATAAAAATAAATGATTTAATTTATAATTTATTTAATTAACATTTGAAATACAAATTATAGGTGTCATTCAACATCTAGTGTTTCTGGACATATTTTATGTGCATGATACAGATGAATAATTAATTCTGAAAACCAACACACATTCCGGTTCAACAAAAATGCAGGTTGAATTGTTGGTCTCAGTGTTGACTGATAAAAGGCTTCATGTGTGTTTGTGTGTGGGAGGTGAATGTGTGTGTGGTATCTACAGTATTGCTTTGTGTTGTGTGCACGTGCTACCTGTTTATCAGTGTATGTATTTAGCTGGTACAGTGGTCTTTGCAATGCAAACACTTCTTCTGGAAGTTGACGTACTCTCCATGCCACTGTGTTTCCCATCATTCTCTCTGGATTGGCCTCAGCTACTTTAGAGACCTGTAAAGCAAACAAATAATCACAACGGGTTGTCACTGCTTCACAAAAATGAAGCTATAACCTAGACTTGGGCCCTGATACAGATCATTAGGTGGAATTTTATGAGTGTATGGGCATTTGTATGCAGTGTATGCACCTGGTTGCATAAAGCTTGCAGTCTCTCCTCTCTCTCCTTATCATCCTTCTGTTTTTGTTTTTCTTTAGTTTCACACATCTGCAGTTTCTGCTGTAATAGTTCTTTCCTGAACTTCACCCTGCACAACATATACAATCAATGATACAGCTGAAACAATTATATG
This sequence comes from Ctenopharyngodon idella, assembly GCF_019924925.1. Lineage (NCBI taxonomy): Eukaryota > Metazoa > Chordata > Actinopteri > Cypriniformes > Xenocyprididae > Ctenopharyngodon > Ctenopharyngodon idella. The sequence continues at coordinate 29,226,717 of NC_067228.1, forward strand.
ATGACATTCTAATTATATTTGTCAGCATTTTGACAATATTAAGCACAGAGTATTTCTCAATATTGTATTTGCTCTGAAAAGGCTTAAACTTTTTTTTTTTTTTAGAGAAATCATAATCATAATTTAAGCAACACAAGTCTCCAAGTAGATTCAATATATTGAAAGCAAAAAGTAAAATACAGTTTAAAAAATATATGTATATATAAAATAATAAAATGATTTCCCACTGTTTCACTAAATGAACATAACGAGGAATACAATTTTATTATTATTATTATTATTATTTTTTTTTTTTTTCAGCCAATAAGGCACTTATAATAAAGTCAAGATCAAATAGAGTCCCCATCTCTAAGGTTCACACCAGTGTCGTGACAAATTCCCTACGGCCAAAGCCCGAGCTAAAGTCGTCGGCGCCTTTGCTTGCTTTTTTTTCTTATCAGTGCAAAAGATAGTCCTCAGAAAATGAACTGTAACTTAGTGAATACTAATCACACAAACATGAGAAATATGACTAAAGAAATGTTGAAATGCACAGTTTGGGAATAATTCTGGAAGAATTTACCTCAGAGGAACTTTCATTTTAAGGATCAACTTGATCAAGCCGATGATTGTGAATGGTAAGTTTTTTTTATTCTTAAGTTCTTTATTGTAATCGCGATATAGTGTCTGTGAATATTAAACTGCAAAAAGACCGTTTAAATATGATTGCACGTGTTTCGTTTACTACAGAGTATGTGAACATTAGTAAATTGCCATATTGGCTATTCCCAAACTATTTTGCTATACTGAGATAAGTGAAATCAACGGAAATAAGTAATAAATACTGAAATAAAATTTGTTAGCAACATATTAAACTGCACATTAGCATTTAGGCTCTATAACATAACAAATATAATACATAAAATGCCATAGAGGTAATATGAATGTTTAGATGCTTTGCATCACAGAAATAAATTATATTTTAAAGTATATTAAAATAGAAAACCATTATTTTAAATTGTAATAACATTTCAGAGTATTGCTGTTTTTTTCCTGTATTTTTGATCAAATAAATACAGGCTTGATGAGCATGAGACTTCTTTCAAAAACATTAAAAATAGTAATATGTCCAATCTTTTGACCGGTACTGTAATTTAAAATATAATAGGACTATACAAAAATTTCTTCACATGATGTGCAATACGTGCATGCATGAGATCACAAAAATCATGTTCCCTTTCGAAAGGGAACTTCTACTCTGCGTTTGCAAACGCTATGGGGGATCGTCACGTGACTCTGTGTCTGAAAGCCAACTATCCAATAACTCCAATGCCTATGACGTCATACGGCGTGACCCGGAAGTATAAAAGGCGCGCCTGGGGAAGCAGTCATCATCCATCGTCTTTCGGGACTGTTTGTGTCTTGCCACTGTCGTGTATAACTCTGCTATACTTGTGAGTACATCTCTGGTTATGTCTGAGGACAAACAGAAACGTTTTAGGAAGTGTGCGGATCCATGCCCGAGATTTTTGACTCCGGAGGATTCGCACACTTTGTGTGTACACTGTCTGGGAGAAGAACACGCACGGACAGTGCTTGAGGGCGCTGTCTGTGAGAGTTGTGAGCGTTTTCCCATGAGAACGCTCTGTTCCCGCCTGGCCCTCTTCTCAAGGGAAGAGGCGTCAACATCTGCGCCTGGTGGGTCCGGCCCTGCTCGTGCCGAGGCAGAGCGGCGGCTGCACTCATGGGGCACGCAGGTAGAGCTCGCTGCCAAGTTTGAGAGAGGCGTCACAGTCTCTCAACCTCTGGCGGCGGCTGGCGGGGATGAGCTCCTGGATGACGATGATGTCTTATCTCTGACATCATCGGATCCAGGAGCGAGTGTTCTTCTGGCTGCTAGCCCCCGTGAGCAAGAGATGGCAATGGAGGAGGAAGAAGTTGCGACTTCTTCTTTCTCCAAGCCTCCTTGCCCAGCATATGCTGAGTTATTGGAGGTTGTGGAGCGCGCCGCCGGCAGGCTGCAGCTGCCGTGGGAGCGCGCAAGGAAAGAGCCCGTTCGCGGCAGGTTAGACGAGCGGTTTCTTTCTGACCACAACCCCGTAACTCCAGTGAGCCTTCCATTCCTTCCAGATCTTCACGTAGAGATCAAAAAGGCATGGAAGAACCCATACTCGGCCAGAATTCATCCACATCAGCGAGGGAATTTCGCTGATGTGGAGGGATTAGGCCAGCATGGGTATGTGTCGCTGCCGCCCATTGACGAGACGTTTGCCAACTATCTCGTCACGGGCAGGGCACCGACACTGAAAGCTCCGGTTCTGCCGTCCAGACCCCTTAAACTGACATCTCGTCTGAACGGCAGAGCATATGCTGCTGCAGGTCAGGCTGGCGCGGCTTTGCACACTATGGCGGTGTTGCAAGCCTACCAGGCTGACTTGCTGAAAGACCTGGATCAGGGGCAGGGTTTGTCCCCTGATGCGGTGGCTGAGCTGCGCCGCACCACAGATCTCGCTCTCCGGGTCACCAAGCAGACGGCTGCCTCGATTGGGAGATCGATGGCATCTGTGGCTGAACATGGCGGACATCGGGGAGAAAGAGAAGGGCTCTCTCCTCGATGCCCCGGTTTCGCCAACTGAACTTTTCGGCGGCTCCGTTGAAACGGTTGTCGGAAAGTTCAGGGAGGCGAAGGCGCGCTCAGCAGCATACAAAAATTGCATACCGCTTAGGTCCGATCCTGGGCCCAGACAGCCGGGAGGCCCTG